>NC_038044.1:32704628-32901372 GCF_002211085.1 Panicum hallii | reverse complement strand
GAGAGACGTATGGTTATGCCACCGAAATTGACTACGTAAGTCCGAAAAATATTCGGCAGTTGTTTTGGTTGTGAGGGCGAGAAGCGCGTGCATACATCTTTTCTCAATGAAAGAATTTTATACATCATAGATATGCCATTTGTTTTTGGAATGGGGTAATGAAGAATTAAGGATAGCTTTAAGTTGGGTATCTTATATGGGGTCTTAGTTTTCCATCTGATTTCCAGCCTTTGTGTTATCAAATTGGTTATCTTGATCTGTTTATCTTGTATTCTCCTAACAAGATAACAAGTTTTACCATTTGCATCCTGGTCGCAGATGCAGCACCTTCCAATGTTTTCTGGGATCCGGAAGGGCATCTCCACACCAATGCCCTTCACTGGGAGGGTTTTCCCCGCTTGCTATGGGAATCTTTGCAGGCTTTCCATTATACAGAACCCCCGCAGTACGATGCTGTTGAACATGTGGAAGACGGAATCCACAGGGCTCATGTCAGGATGAGTATACCTCAGCATCCCTTCCGTTCACAATGGCAGCCCATTGAGGTCAGCACGACGGGCTACAGGATTATGGACACCATGAAGCAGCGGCCCTAGAAGCCATTTATGCCTTTTGCAGTCAACACCCGAGGAAGTTGTAGGACAACCTATAGGTTTGTTCGCCACAACAGATCCTAGTGAAGTGGAGCGAGACCTCAGAATAATTCCTGAAAGTCATAGGTTGGAAGGTCCACCAGGAGAAGTAGTGCAAGGAATGAGGCGTTACACGGGCGTGCAATACACTATCACATGCTGCTACGCCGTGAGATAAGCCATCTGATTACTGCTGCGCGAAGTTTCCACGGGGACGCTGCCAGATACTTCACCCAGGCAGACCAACTTCAAGCAGTGGTAATTGAGAAGAACGGAATAATCGCTACTCAAAACGAGACCATCCATCATCGTGAAGATCAGATCAACGAGAGTGATCACATAATCACTCAGCGGATACTGTTATTGAATTTCTACAGGCACAAGTTCAAGATCTGATCCTTGCAGTGGATGATGCTCAAGCTCAGATTGAAGAATTGCAGCAGCCCCCGATTCCACCTGTTGCACCTGCAACACCTGAAGCTGAAGAAGAAGATCCAGAGGAGATTGAAGGAGTCTCCGAGCTTGATTCTGAGCATGGCGATCCTGTCGTCAGTCCCTATCATTCCTCTTTGGAAGCCAGTCATCATGGGCAATTTGATGACTTTTAGTCATAGTGACAGCGTGGTGGATTAGATGTAATAAATGTATAAGATTAACATAAGTAGTGGTAGAACATCTAGTTATAAAGCCACTTGTTGTATATGTGGCAAGTATTTTTGGGTAAAGTTTGTAACCTTGGGAGTGTACTGATGTAAATAGTAGTATCTTTATAGTAATCCAAATCCTAAGTTTCGGTTATCCTGCTCAACATCTGTGTACCTGTTATAAGTAGATTGAATGGACATATGCATATATTTCAGCTGGATAAATTGTATCTTATCTGAAATTGGAGCAAGATTATGGTTGATAATGGATATCTTATTTATTTCAGATGGTGGGAGCTACTCGAGGAACCCCGGAAGGATTCCGGGCAGGACAACCCGGTAGTTCCCAGCAACCACCGCCGCCACCTCCGAATTTGGCCGAGGTTATGGCCCGGCAGACTGAGCTATTAAATCAACTTGTACAAGCTCAGATGGGCCATTTCCAGCAGCAACCGCGAGGCCGAGGTGAACCTCTGTCGGCCAACTATCAGGACTTCCTCAGCACCCAACCTCCTTTATTCCACAAAGCCGAGGAACCTTTAGATGCGGATGCCTGGTTGCGGACTATTGAGTCCAAATTTGCCTTACTGTCAGCTCCATGTTCAGAGGAGAACAAGGTGCTTTTTGCTGCCCAGCAACTCAGAGGCCATGCACGTCTTTGGTGGGATCAGTTCCATGCAATGCAACCCGCCGAACACGTGATTATTTGGGATGAGTTTCGGACTGCATTCCGCGCACATCATATACCAGCAGGACTCATTGAGCGGAAGCTCAATGAATTTCTAAGCCTGACCCAAGTACCCGTACGGTTACACAGTATGCACAGGTTTTCAATCACCTGTGCCAGTATGCGGGATCACATGCGGATACAGATGCCCGCAAATGTGATCGTTTCCGTCGAGGCCTAAACACCAAGCTCAAAGAATGGCTGAATCTAGTGAAGGCCAATGATTTCAATGAGTTGGTCAACATGGCCATAACTCAAGAAGATTGCATTGCCGCCCACGAGCGGAAAAGAAACGAAAAGCACCCACCGGCCTACAACTCCACAGTCGCCGCGGTATCGGTTGGTCCCGAGCAATGCCCCTCGAGTTCCATCTCGAGGCAACATATCTGGCAGATGGGTAGCCCGACCTCCCCAACAAGTACCATTCAACCGACCACCCTGCCACAAATCAGCAACAACCTCAACAAGGTCTGCGGCCGAGCTTTCCGCCAGCTACTCCAGGAAACAGCAATTATCGCTGTTTCAATTGCGGAAGCCCGTCCCACTTCATCAAGGATTGCCCTCAACCTAGGAAATCATTCCAAGGGCAAACATCTAATCTGAATTATAAGGGCAAGGGTAAGAGACAAGTGGTGCAAGTCCGACAAGGAGGGTGAATCTCACTACACTCTCCGAACTCCCTGAAGGGGCACCAATACTGACGGGTACATTTTCTATCAATCATTACCCCGTTACTGTTCTTTTTGATACTGGTGCTACCCATAGCTTTGTCAATACAAAATTGGGGACTAAGATAGGCTTGGAAATTTGTCCTGTTAATGGGATATATATGATAACAACTCCTGGTGGTAGTATCTCTGCAAATCACGTCTGTAGAGGCGTACCAATTCAAATGGGCAACCATTTGATGAGGGCAGATTATTATTGTTGGATCTAAAAGGAGTGGATGTTCTTTTAGGAATGAATTGGATGACCCAGTACCATATATCCATAGATATCCCTTCCCGTATGGTGGAGATAGGTTCATTAGAGCATGAATCTACTCTTCTTTATCTACCACCATCAAAGTCGTTCAACTCTTACACCTATGCTGTATCTGGGGTTAAGCTAGAAGATATTCCAGTCGTCTGTGAATATCCGGATGTTTTCCCAGATGACTTACCTGGAATGCCCCCAGACAGAGATATTGAGTTCATTATAGAACTTCAACCTGGTACAGCCCTATTTCCAAAAGATCTTATCGCATGCCTCCTAATGAGTTGGCCGAGTTAAAAATCCAACTCCAAGATCTCTTAGATAAAGGCTTCATTCGTCCAAGTGCATCACCATGGGGTTGTCCGGCCTTATTTGTGAAAAAGAAAGATAATAGCTTAAGGCTGTGTGTTGATTATCGTCCCTCAATGCGGTGACTATCAAAAATAAGTACCCTCTACCCCGCATTGATATCCTCTTTGACCAATTAGCCGGAGCCAAGGTGTTTTCTAAAATAGATCTTCGTTCCGGCTACCACCAAATTAAAATTCGGCCCAGTGATGTTCCAAAAACAGCTTTCTCCACTCGATATGGTCTATACGAGTATCTTGTCATGTCGTTTGGTCTCACTAATGCCCCAGCCTATTTCATGTACCTCATGAATTCAGTTTTCATGCAAGAGCTCGACAAGTTTGTCGTGGTCTTCATTGATGACATCTTGATCTACTCTAAAACTCCAGAAGATCATGCTAAGCATCTCCATGTCATCCTTCAACGATTAAGAAACCACCACCTATATGCCAAATTCTCTAAATGTGAGTTTTGGCTAGATACGGTCAAATTTCTGGGCCATACCATCTCTAGTGACGGAATATCTGTCGATCCCAGTAAAGTACAAGAAGTGATGGATTGGAAACCCCCAACCTCCGTCCATCAAATTCGTAGTTTTCTCGGTCTAGCTGGCTATTATCGCCGTTTCATTCCTGACTTTTCCAGAATAGCCAAACCTATGACCGAACTACTAAAGAAAGGTGTGAAATTCTCCTGGGATCAAAAATGCGAAGATGCATTTCATATCCTTAGAAATCATCTTACGACTGCACCAGTCTTAGCTCAACCAGATGTCTCAAAACCTTTTGACATCTATTGTGATGCATCAGGAACTGGACTTGGTTGTGTACTTATGCAAGACAACCGAGTCATTGCATATGCATCACGAGCACTTAGGGTTCATGAACAGAACTACCCTACTCATGATCTGGAACTTGCAGCTGTTATTCATGCCCTAAAGATCTGGAGACACCATCTGATGGGTATGAAATGTCATATCTACACTGATCATAAAAGCCTCAAGTATATCTTTACCCAAGCAGACCTGAATATGAGGCAAAGACGCTGGCTAGAACTAATCAAAGATTATGATTTAGAAGTACACTATCATCCCGGCAAAGCTAACGTTGTTGCCGACGCCCTCAGTCGCAAGGCACATTGCTCCTGCTTGTCCGTTGAAGCGTTCAACGAGACTCTCTGTTGGGAAATGAGTAAACTTAATCTAGAGATCGTTTCCCAAGGTGACTTAAACCATATCTCGGTTGAAGCCACACTCAGAGATAATATTGTTCTAGCACAACAGCGTAATGAAGGGGTTAAAATCATCAAACAGAAAATAACCCAAGGTGAAGGGAAATATAAGTGCTTCCGAGTAGATCCTGAAGGAGTTTTATGGTTCAACGAGCGTATTGTTGTACCAAAAGACCATAAACTCCGAAAACAAATAATGGATGAAGCCCATCTATCTAAATTTTCCATACACCCCGGTAGTACGAAGATGTATCAGGATCTAAAACACAACTTTTGGTGGACTCGTATGAGACGAGAAATCGCCAAATATGTGTCAGAATGTGATATCTGCCAAAGAGTCAAAGCCAGTCATTTAAAGACTGCTGGTATTCTTCAACCGCTACCTATTCCTTCATGGAAATGGGAGGATATCAGCATGGACTTTATCGTTGGCTTACCCAACACTTCTCGGAGGCATGATTCTGTTTGGGTAATCGTTGATCGATTAACCAAAACCGCACACTTCCTTCCCGTGCATACTACGTATATTGCTAAGAAGTATGCTGAGATCTATTTGGATCAAATTATTCGACTTCATGGAGTACCTAAAACGATCATTTCTGATCGTGGAGCACAATTTGTTGCAAGGTTCTGGGAGCAACTTCATGAAGCTCTTGGGACTAAATTAATTCGAAGCTCCGCCTATCATCCTCAAACGGATGGGCAAACTGAGCGAATAAACCAAATTCTGGAAGATATGCTCAGAGCTTGTGTACTCCAATTTGACAAAAATTGGGATAGATACTTGTCACTAGCAGAATTCTCTTACAACAATAGCTATCAGACAAGTATTAAAATGGCTCCCTTTGAAGCATTATACGGTCGCCGATGCCGAACTCCTTTGAGTTGGTCACAAACCGGCGAGCGTAAAACTTTTGGACCCGATCTAGTTGTAGAAGCAGAGGATAAGGTCAAGCTAATCCAGGACAATCTAAAGGCCGCCCAATCTCGACAGAAAAGCTACGCTGATATACGAAGAAGACCCTTACAGTTTCACGTCGGAGACTTCGTATATCTTCGAGTATCTCCTATCCGAGGTGTTCAAAGATTCGGTGTAAAAGGGAAGCTTGCTCCTCGATACATCGGACCCTTTGAAATCCTTGAAATTTGTGGACCTGTAGCTTATCGTCTCCAACTTCCTTCTCAATTAGCGGCCATCCATAACATCTTTCATGTATCCCAACTCAGAAAGTGTGTTAAAATCCCCACCGAGATCATTGATTCCCAAGCTATCGAAATCGAACCAGATTTGACCTATACAGAACATCCCATCAGAATTCTCGACACGAAAGAAAGAAGTACCAGAAGAGAGACCATCAAAATGTACAAGATTCAATGGAACCATCACACAGAGGAAGAGGCAACATGGGAAACCGAATCTTATCTTCAACGCAACTTTCCCGATTTCTTCCAAACAAATCTTCGAACTTGATCTTCCTGTTCCATCCTGCTTCAGAATCTCGGGACGAGATTCTTTTTAGGGGGGAAGGCTGTGACACTCAGGTAATTAGCTAGGTTATATCTTAGATTTTAAGCATGCTTGTATGTTCAAAGTTTGGCAAAAATATACTTTATGTACGCAATGTTATGAAAGAAAGGACGTTTATGCAATTAATATTAACTAAAGGCCCTTTTATGCAAAATGGATGGAGATGAGGGAAAAGATTAAAAGCATAAGGGTTATTTTGCAAAAAGTAGTATCTGTGGTCAAATTGTAAAAATATATGTGAAATTACCATAGGATGTATGTGCAAAAGTAATTTTACTTAGGGATTTACATAAAACATGAAATTATTACTAAGTTCATTTTAACTCAAAAACTATTGCTCAACTGTAGATGAACCTTAAAGAGAAGTTGTAGGGTTTGAAAAACCATGCACTTTTGATTTTTGGACCATCTCCATTTGAGCATTGGTTTAAAGGTTACAAGC
Organism: Panicum hallii; assembly: GCF_002211085.1. NCBI lineage: Eukaryota > Viridiplantae > Streptophyta > Magnoliopsida > Poales > Poaceae > Panicum > Panicum hallii. Next base: position 32,894,846 of record NC_038044.1, on the reverse strand, counting down.
CCTTTACAGTATAGCCCCTGGCTTTCTCTGAAATCACAGTTTAGTCCACAAGTCAGTTCACCTCCCCTTCTTCCTCCCTGCGTTCTGCCCCCCCCCCTGCTCTGCTTCCTCTGTTTCTTCTGTCGCCGGATTTATGGGCCGCACTGGCTCACCGCCGGCCAGCTCCCCTGCCCTTCCCCATCCACGCGTCGACTCTTGCTTGGCCACCGCTCTACCCCTCCCCTTTGCTGGCGTCCTGGCCGCGCGCCACGGCGCCTGCGGCACTGCCGCACCGCCGCCGGCGCCACTCCTGCCGCCGCCGCAAAACCCTGCGGCCGGCCTTATCCCCTCCCCTCCCTCCTGCTCTACGACACTAGCAGCTCACCGTCGATCCGCTTGCCTATAAATTGACGCCCCCGACCTCCCCCGCGCGCGTGTCAGTACCTCGCCGCTCCTCCATTGCCGCCGTGAGCTCGGGCCACCGTGGGACTTCTCCTTCCGCCCTTTCCCTCCTCAAATTGACTGTACCGTGAGCTTCCTCGTGCCCTATAGAACCTCCCCAGCCAGTTCTCTTCCACCTCCGCCCACCGGAAGCCACCCGCCGCCGTGCGCCTCCGGCCACCGGCTCGGCCCACCGCGGGTAGCCCTCCTCCGACCGCCTTGACCCCCTCCGAGACCGCCCACAGGTAGCCCTAGGTCCCCTCGTGCTCCCCCTCTCTTTTCCCCTCACCGCCGGCGACCTCACCGGCCGGAATCTGGCCGGGCAGGAGCTTCCCCACCGCCGGCCATGGTTTGGGTTTAATTGCGTGGAGTACTTTCTTTCCAGGGGGCTAGATGTTAAATGCAGGGACTAATGTATAAAGGAAATCTGTTATTTCATGTGAGGGTCTATTCTGTCTTGTAAAATTCATAACAATCCACAGAAAAATCTAAAAATAGTGAAACAAATTTTGTTAGAAAGTAGATTTCAAACTCTATGACTTTTATTAATAGAGTTTAGTGTGAAACAAAATACTTTTGCCTTTATTAAACATCTAAAATTAAGGGGTAATACACATGTGATCTTGTCATTTCATGCTCTTTTGTTTATCTTTAAGTTTAGCATGATATTCTTTAAGCCCTAAATGACCTTGTGCAATTTCAAACTCCACATTTAATTTAAACTTAACATCTTTAATTTGAGCTTTCAAATTTAAAATAAACCTAATGTAGAACCTCTTCTAATTGGAATTTTAGTAATCACTAATGTAATGTTTTATGATGCTAATATATAATTAAGTTTCTATGATCTTTTATTTAAAGTTTTGAAATCAAATTTTAGTTTATTTCAAATTTAACCCAAAGGCTTAATTTATATTACAATAAACTTTTACCATATCTTATAAATGGTGTTTCAAATCTAAACCCTCTTTATTCTATACATGTTTGTGTGCTAATTGGATGTGATATAATATTTGAATTTTAAATTTAAAATTCACCTTATTAATGTATTGCATTTCATATAGAATCAACGACACTCGACGACGGGGACTACGAATTGGTCTTAGGACAAGACCAAGGTTTTTCAGAAGATCCAGCACACGTCGTCGAAGGACTAACTGAAGTTCCGAACCCGAGTTCGGAAATCTCTGACTCTCCTGCCCCTACCCCTACTCCCGAAGGCAAGCCCCGGACATATCCCACTACTTTATTTACACTGTAATCTATATCTAGCTATATTATACTTTGCATTAGGTCTAGGAGTTGAGATGAAACCCTAGATGCATAAATTCTAAGAATCCAATGTAATGCTCCCGAGTCCTTAACGGATAGATGCTTCGCTAATAGGACCGGTAGAAGTCGGGTGATTTCCTGTCACTCGCGCGATATAGGAGTTGCATGTTTACATTTCTGCAACCACTATAAGGATGACGGACAGGGTCATGTGTTGTATCATGACCTGAGGTTTTACCCTGTCTGTTTTGATAAAAGTCTTAAGGTCGATCTGTGTGGTAGTGGTGGCTAAGTTTTTGAAAGTACTAGCCACATGCCGCGAAATATGGTAAGCGGTAAGCCTAGTACCCGATTGGCCCGGCAAATGGACGCGCTCCCACCACTCGACTTTTATTTTATGTTTACACGCACCGACGTGTGGGAGTACGTTCTGCAAGGCAGACAGGAATACGGGTTTTGTAGTCGCGCTACAGACGTATGTCCTGTACACATTGGGTGTGCGTACGGTCCTGCAGTCGCTTGTGGTGGCCCCGATCCATAACCCGGAATATGAGGGAAACGGTTGCTTCGGAATGCCCTGTTGGTATTCCAAGCGTGTGAGTTAGGTTTACCTTGCAAGGTTAAATTCGATTCGAATCGTCCGCCTCTCACGATGCTTGAGACTGCTTATCCCTTTTACCACATTGAGTAATAAGTGTAATTGTTGATGAGATAATCCTGATGGATGATAATCACTACCTTGCTTGTTTAGTGTAGGTGCTAACCTAGAATGGCTAACCAAGTTAGAATCTGAAAGCTAAAATTTGAAAGTAGTTCATACTCTTTGTTGCTTTTCAGCTGAAAATAAACCTAGAGCCTTTACAATAACTTCATGAGTCTAGTTATGGGCTAAGTATACCCAAACCCGGGTAAGCCTTGCTGAGTATTAGAATACTCAGCCTTGCTAATGTCTGTTTCAGGTCTAACCTACGAGAATCCCACGGACAGCTTTGAGTGGCCTACGTCCGTTCCATTTGGCTGGTCCGTGGAGTGGGACCCGTCCCCGGCCGGCACTGACCCTCCGGAGTAACACCAAGCCCCGGGCTAAGCTTGGTGTCTACCTTCGCGACGCCGGTAGTCGCGTAAAACTTTTTCTTCCGCTGTGAGTTGGACAAGCTGTTATGCTTGTCAGTTGAACATGGTTATGTATAAGTTTACCTGTCTTTGAAACTCGTTTGTAATAATGTATATATGGTTGTAAAATTAAAAATTGATGAGCTAATCTGTGATGTGAACTCGCCTTCGTGCGAGATAAACCTGCTTCGATCCTGCTGAACCGTGGTTGTATCGGGCGGAGACCCGACAGACCAAAGGATTGTTCCGTTTGAAGTGCGTTAAGCTGATTGCGGATCGTACGGCGGTCATTAACGCACTTGAGCCGGAATAATTCGACCGGTTCTGCCACAGCAGTCACTGGTGTTGTGGGTGAAAGAATGATGCCGTTTGTAGTATGACCTCCCTTGCAGCTCTTGTGCTGTAGGAAACTTACAGCCTTCAGGAAACTTCAACTGCTTTTCCTTCAGTAACAGATCAAATATCTGCTCAACTTTGCTCACGTCGAAGTCAAACCCCTTTGTAGGTCCTTGCTGCTTCACCCACTTACAGGACATGGGATTTGCCCCCTGAGTCCACTCTGCAACTGCTACCTCTTGGTCATCAACAGAATCTTCAGCGTCTTCTGCGTCGATCAATGTTACCTGACGCTTGAACCTCTCCTGGTACAATTTTGGGTGGCGCTGCTCATATGATGTCAATTTCTACACCAAGTGCGCTAAAGAATTGAACTCCAATTGGAAGACCAGATCCTTGATCGGCTTCATTAGTCCCAAGGATGCCAGCTCGACTGCCTCCTTTTTGAAATACGGGTCGAGTAGCATCGGTTCTTGACCTCTCTGAAGCACTGGATATACTCTGCCACGGTTTCCCCTCACTTCTGCCAGACTTGTGCCAAATTGGCAATCCTGGCCTCCGTAGCTTCCGAGTGGTATTGGATGTGGAACTGCTCCTCCAGCTGCTTCCAGGTGCAGATTGAGTCAGGGCCCAATGAAGTGTACCATCGAAAGGCTAGCCCTGTAAGAGACTGCGAGAAGAACCTTACTCGCAAGGGATCCGATACTGAGATCACCCCTAATTGTGTCAAGTATCGGCTCACATGCTCGATGGAGCTAGATCCTTTCGCTCCACTAAACTTAGTGAACTCAGGGAGCTGATACTTGGGTGGCAGAGGGATCAAGTCATATTCACTTGGATACGGCTTAGTATAGCCGATCGCTCGCCTTTTTGGTAAAAATACCAAATTGATCCCTTAAGATGGCGCTAATTTGGTCTACCGTCTACGCTCCTGGGGCCGAGTGCGTGCTGTCATGACTCGGCCCGGTGGAGTAAGTAGCTAGCCATGCTTGTTTATCGGCATCTACTCCAGAAACTCCTCCACGTGGGATTGTCGCTGTCCGGTATATAAGCACACATGTACCCACGTGGGATCTCCTTGGGCAGTTCGCTGAAGAACTGGCAATCCACAGGGTCACCTCCCACCTTGTAGATGATGTAAGCCGGTGAACCGTTTGATTCTGGAGCCGCGAACACATAAGGCAGCGATGGCTTGGCCTGGAACGGCAATTCTCCTTTGTGACTCCCCAGGGTAGGTCCCGTTGGAGAGTACTGATGCTTCATGATTTCCTGGACCACGCGCAGCGTGACACGCTCAAAAGCGTTCACCATGTAGTTCACCTCCTGGTGCAGAGCTCTGGTACGATCCTCTGAAGGGGTGGATAAGTCCACGTCATCAAGAGCGACTTTAGGTGAGAATCCCATCCACCTAACGCTGTGGTGGCGGGTTTTCTCAAAAGAGCTGATGAGATCGGCTTTGAAGAGAGCCTTGATCTCATCGTACCTCTGCTTGTGCTCAGCAGGCATCTCCTCGTACGTGATTGGATCCTCCCTCGATATCCTGACGACGGAAGTTGATGTAGTGGATGAAGATGGTCCCACTGGGCGTGCTAGAATGTGTTGTCGGTCAAAACCCACAGCGTGCGGCGACAGGCAACACGAGGAGCCGGGAGGCTCCCGGGACTGCTAGTGGGCCCCGGTCCCTCGGTCAAAGTCAGACCCGGTTTTTAAGGATAAAACCGAATGCATAACTATATGTATGCCAGGATCAAGTTCCATACATATAGTGACTTCATTAGTGAATAATCAGCAACAGTATCATGAAAAGAGAATTAAAAGACTATAAAGATTATCAGAGTTATACAGCTTACCCTGGAAACGAAGACTCCAAACTTCATAGGCAATCGACCGGGGGTTGCACAGACCTAGAACTCAACAGTATCTTCAAAAGACTTCAGATCACTTACTCCTCTAAGCAGCAATTATAACAAGCGTGAGTACACTTATGGTTGGTACTCAGCAAGTGTTGGGAATTATATGACATGAAGGCCAAAATCAAGGAAAGGCTGACTGGCTTACTGTGATAAGCAATTTTAGTTGGTCAAGTTTTATTAGCAGCTGATTACTAAGATATAAGTTCATACCAAGACCCACATTAAAAGAAATAGAAGAGATATAGCAGAAGCATAACCACAACCATAACCATAACCATAAACATGGTCCACAATTTAATTCATCTTCAAGTTCAATTATCATGTGAGGGTCCAAGCCGCTCTTAACTGTGAGCACGGCTGATATATCAGTTTTCACTCTGCAGAGGTTGTACACTTTACCCACAATTCGTGTCTTCCAATTTGCCCAAGGTAGCTAGCCTCTTAAACACTTCCAAGGTGAGTGGCAAGGGATTCACTACGAGGCCTTTACAAAGATTCCCTAACTTATGACAATCCGCTAAGGTTTCAGGCCGTAGTGGTCATAACCCTCCCTAATGAGGATGACGCCTTAACCAGGAACATATCTATGCCTCAAGAGGACCGGGCTATACCCCATCAACGCACTCCCCTCTTGCCCTTTCGGTAAGATCATCACAAGCTAGAGTTTCTAATTAACTAGCCAAGACCAGAGCCATATAGTATTGTGGTTGCACTATTTTCCTGGGTGGTTCTCCATATTCCGATTAAACATATAATCTTGTGATTAACATCACCAAGAGCATGAACATGGATAAAACAAGTATAACATCATCATTGTTATCATCATGGTTATATATTATTCCCAAACCAGAACCAGTTATAGCAACTAAGCAATAGCTACCCAACATAAAGGTAAAATCCAGGTTGACAAGGAATGATCATAAATACTAGGCATATCCTTAATTAGGATCCATCAATATTAGGACACATGCATGCATATAAAGAAAAAGTTATATTTATTGTGATTATTAGAATAAAAGAATGATCAAGGAAACACTTGCCTTTCTTTTAGAGAATAGCTGCTCAAAGTCTTCAACACTTGTTCTTGAAACTCTAAATCTTCAAAACTCTTAGATCACGCTCTTTCTAACGTCATACAAGCATCGGGCCGAAATCATTCAAGCAAACAAACAAATAAGAACAACTAAGAACGGGTACACCAAATAAAAACAAAGCTTTAAAAGAGCATACTAAAGGATAGGGCTCGTTGCTACGGTCAAAAGAGCGCAAGAAACACGGAAAACGGAGCTAGGGTTGAAAAGATACAGCTATCGGGAGATTTATATTATAAAAGAAATAAAAGAACTATAGGCTTTCATTGTTTTAATTTAGAAAACTAATATAAAAGATAAATATCGCTAATTATAAATTAACTCATATTATCTTTGCATTTATAAAGATGAAATAGAACTTAGTCAAATTTTATATATAATTCTCTATGTACAAATTATCCGAATTAAACAATTAATTGGAAAATAAAACTTGTGAGAACATCTAAACGCATAACTTTATGATTCGAGTTGAACTAAATAGAATAAATTAAAAACACATTTAAGTTGATATTAATCAAATTAACATTAATTATGAAAACCGGATTTTAGAAGACTAACGCAAAAAGAACGGATCGAAACGGATCTAAAACGCGGAAACTACGCAGGAAACAGAGCTACAGGGACCTATACGTAATTAACTATAGCTTTCAGGGGTTAGCAAAAAAGAAATACTAGACTCAGAAAATAGTGCTTGCAAATACAGAAAAGATTAGGGTTAGATCTGAAAAATTCCATAGTGGGGCTGGATTGAGAAGATGTAATAGATTAGGGGCTTTTCTGCAAATTTTGCAAGACACAGAAATTTACGTGATAATTATAGAATCTTCCAGGGACTAATTTGTAATAGCTTCACAGCACAGCTCTAATGGAGGCGGCGGGTAGTGTAGCTCAAATTCCCGTCGATTTTGAGCACGGGAGATCGCGGGGACGCATCGAGGTGATCGAATTTTACGGAGGAAGGAGGCGGCTGCGGTCTATTTCATCCATCTGCTCCTGGCGGCGATTGCAGAGGCAGGGGTGGCCTGCTGGGGGGGCGCGGCGCACGGGGGAGGGCGCGGCGCAGGGTGGCCTGCAGGGGCTTGGCACCAGGGGGCGTCGCAAAGGCAGGGCACGGCGCCCTGGTGGCCGGCGGCCCTTTTGCTGGTGCGCACGGGTGCAGTACTGGGGAAGAAAGAACAGCAGGGGCGGTGTAGCTCGTGGCGCACAGGAGCAAGCGCCGCAGTAGGAGGCAGCGCAGGGGGCTGGGCGACGGCGGTGGCTGTTCTGCAGATGGCGCGCAAGGTCGGGCGTGGATGAACGCGGCGTCCTGGCGACACACATGCGTGAGCAGGAGGAACGGGAGGGGGCCTGGGCGCTCGGTGATGCTGGGAAACAGGGAGGAGACAGCGGCAGGGTAGGGCACAGACTGAGGGTTTTGCTTGCCTTTATATGGTTTTCGATACCCTAGCGTGATGCGCACGCCTGGGCATAGATGGCTTTTCTGGACTCAAACAGCTGCAAGGGAGGCCGAGCCTGGTCAGGTCCACGAGAGGAGTCGGGAGGCGCGAGGCCTAGGGGTTTGCGAGTAGGGATGAGGCGATGCAATAGCAGGGAACGCAGGGCTCGGACGCTCATCGTTTATAGGAGACAATCGGAACCCTAGCTTGGCATGTTGCGCACGCTCAGAATGGCGGTACGTCAGGCTGGGACTCATTCCTGAGTCCAGATTGCCCATGGGAGAGATGAGATAGGGCTAACTAGCAGGTCCCACAATTTAGCAAGCAAAGAGAGGATAGAAGAGGTAACGGAAAAAGAAAGAGAGATTGACCAAGCGAGTTCGGTTACATGCCGAAACAGGTTCGGGTGAGAGCCGAATGCGAAAACGAGCTGACAGAGCTGGTTGAACGTGAACCATTTATTCGGGAGCGTGAAAAGATAAGGAAGGGATCAGGCCGAGTTATTGGGGCTGACGGCGATCGAACATCATCAGAAAAATACCGAAGACGAGCCACGAGGCGTCATTTTCAAGCATGACTTGATCGAGGGAAACGGTTAGAGGATCGGGAGCTCGACGGAACTTCTTAATGATTTGGAGAGGATAAGGTTAAAAGGATATACAACAAAGATACGGCTCGGTCCGACTGCGATGAAAATCAAAATAGAAATATTTTCCAGAACACATTTTCAAGTTTAAAATAAATCTAGAAAAGTCCAAATAAATATTTCAAACCAAGAAAAATATATCCGAAAGAATCCCAAAATTTTCCGAGGAAAACTTGGGAGGTAATTTTAGGACACGAGGAATCCAAATAGAATATTTGGACTCATGAAAAAGAGATTTAGAGCTTTCCACGTAAAAAATGGATCTTGCTCTTGGATAAATAAAATAATTGCCAGAATAATCTTTAAAATTCTCTGAAAATCCTATTGCTAGATGAAGATATTGTAAAAGACATTCATATCCTAAAATTAAATATTTTAGGGTGTGACAGAACTACCCCCCTTAAATAGAATCTCATCCCAAGATTCGCAAGGGCTGGTGACAAAGATGAGAGTTAGGATAAAAGATTTCATCAAGGAGGCGACAAGATATCAAGGCGGGTATCAAGAAAAGAGAGAATTTGAATTTGGATCTTCACTTGCTTTCAGTTGGATTGAGCAGAAGGCGTTGCGAGAGATTCGCAAAGTCTAGTGATAGTAAGGGGAGATAGAACACAAAGTTTTTTTATAAGGAGTAAGGCGAGATGGCAAGATGGGTAACAAGAAGGCGAGGGAAGATGATTGGGTCTTCTTCACATGCTTCCAAGAAGATGGGGTTGACGAGAGATTTACAAAACCTTGTGGTTGAAAGGAGGCGAAAAGGGTAACAAGATGGTTGTCAAGAAAAAGAGAGAAACAGATTTGGGTCTTCTGTGCTAACTTTCACTAAGGAGCAGGAAGACGGCGTTGATGAGAGATTCGTAGAGTCTAGAGATAGAAAGGAGAGATAAGGCAAAGAGCTTCTGATAAGGAGTAAAGCAATGTGACAAGATGGGTATCGAGACAAAGATGGAATTTGGGTTTGGGTCTTTTCTGCTGGCTTATGTTTTGGAACGTGAGGATATCATGGTTGAGAAAACAAAGGGATAAATGATGTCATTGCAGGCACAAGTCCCACCACACATCAACAAGCAAAAATAAGGAGTCTAAGCAGTCAAGAGCAAAACAACAACCATTATAAGCACACCAAAACAAACCATCAAACAATCGAAACTAACGTTTTACAACTGAAAAGGGAAAACCTCTTAAGCATGGGTCATATCCTAAAGCTTCAGCCTTCTTGAGTTAAGCATCTGTCTCAGCTTGTCTGGCGGAGCATTGACTTCTTGAGTGTAATGCCTATATGTCCAATGTGGTCTTCCGTTTCTCTAGCTTGACTTCTTGTAGTAGACGATTACTTCCATTCTTCGGGGTACAAGGTCGGACAATCTAGCATTTGTAACAAGAGAAGAGGAGAAAAATAAATCCACTTGGAATAGAATATAAGGGGATTTCCAAAGTGGCCAAACTTGAAATCAAGGAGGAGGTAAATTGGAACAAATGGATACAAGGTAACCAATGCCATTGAGGGTACAAGCAAATAAGGAAATCGTGGGATGTAAAAGCAATGGAAATGAGGGAATAAAAGAAAAGAATACAAAATTAAATAAAAGCAGCATCAAGGGTGAGATAAATGAAGAATAATGAGGAATAAACAACAAGGGGGTCAAGGATATGGTAAAATATGACTTTTATGTTAGAATAGATCTTAGAAAATGACCATTGCTATCTAGGCTGGCGTCCTACCGTCGATACAGCTCTGATACCACCTCTGTCACACCCGATTTTTAAGGACAAAACTGAATGCATAACTATATGTATGCCAGGATCAAGTTCCATACATATAGTGACTTCATTAGTGAATAATCAGCAATAGTATCATGAAAAGAGAATTAAAAGACTATAAAGTTTATCAAAGTTATACAGCTTATCCTGGAAATGAAGACTTCAAACTTCACAGGCAATCGACCGGGGTTGCGCAGACCTAGAACTCAGCAGCATCTTTAAAAGACTTCAGATCATTTTCTCCTCTAAGCAGCAATTATAACACACTTATGGTTGGTACTCAGCAAGTGTTGGGAATTATATGACATGAAGGCCAAAATCAAGGAAAGGCTGACTGGCTTACTGCGATAAGCAATTTTAGTTGGTAAAGTTTTATTAGCACCTGATTACTAAGATATAAGTTCATACCAAAACCCACATTAAAAGAAATAGAAGAGATATAGCAGATGCATAACCACAACCATAACCATAACCATAAACATGGTCCACAATTTAATTCATCTTCAAGTTCAATTATCATGTGATGGTCCAAGACGCTCTTAACCGTGAGCACGGCTGATATATCAGTTTTCACTCTGCAGAGGTTGTACACTTTACCCACAATTCGTGTCTCACGATTTGCTCGAGGTAGCTAGCCTCTTAAACACTTCCGAGGTGAGTGGCAAGGGATTCACTACGAGACCTTTATAAAGATTTCCTAACTTATGACAATCCGCTAAGGTTTCAGACCGCAGTGGTCATAACCCTCCCTAATAAGGAAGACACCTTAACCAGGAACATATCTACGCCTCAAGAGGACCGGGCTATACCCCATCAACGCACACCTCTCTTGCCCTTTCGGTAAGATCATCACAAGCTAGAGCTTCTAATTAATTGGCCAAGACCAGAGCCATATAGTATTGTGGTTGCACTATTTTCCTGGGTGGTTCTCTATAGTCCAATTAAACATATAATCTTGTGATTAACATCACCAAGAGCATGAACATGGATAAAACAGGTATAACATCATCATTGTTGTCTTCATGGTTATATATTATTCCCAAACCAGAACCAGTTATAGCAACTAAGTAATAGCTACCCAACATAAAGGTAAAATCCAGGTTGACAAGGAATGATCATAAAGACTAGGCATATCCTTAATTAGGATCCATCAATATTAGGACACATGCATGCATATAAAGAAAAAGTTATATTTATTGTGATTATTAGAATAAAAGAATGATCAAGGAAACACTTGCCTTTCTTTTAGAGAATACCTGCTCAAAGTCTTTAATTCTTATTCTTGAAACTCTAAATCTTCAAAACTCTTGGATCACGCTCTTTCTAACGTCATACAAGCATCGGGCCGAAATCATACAAGCAAACAAACAAACAAGAACAACTAAGAACGGGTACACCAAATAAAAAGAAAGCTTTAAAAGAGCAGACTAAAGGATAGGGCTCGTTGCTACGGTCAAAAGAGTGCAAGAAACGCGGAAAACGGAGCTAGGGTTGAAAAGATACAGCTATCGGGAGATTTATATTATAAAAGAAATAAAAGAACTATAGGCTTTCGTTGTTTTAATTTAGAAAACTAATATAAAAGGTGTAAAAGATAAATATTGCTAATTATAAATTAACTCATATTATCTTTGCATTTATAAAGATGAAATAGAACTTAGTCAAATTTTATATATAATTCTCTATGTACAAATTATCTGAATTAAACAATTAATTAGAAAAGAAAACTTGTGAGAACATCTAAACGCATAACTTTATGATTCGAGTTGAACTAAATAGATTAAATTACAAACACATTTAAGTTGATATTAATCAAATTAACATTAATTATGAAAACCGGAGTAAAGACTTAATTGGATTTTATTTTGGAAAACTAGATGAGAGGATGTTATTCAAATTAAATTGAGATCTAATTTTAAAAATAGGAATTATGGTACAACAACTCTACTAAACGGTAGCTTAGGATTTTAGAAGACTAACGCAAAAAGAACGGATCGAAACGGATCTAAAACGCGGAAACTACGCAGGAAACAGAGCTGCAGGGACATATACGTAATTGACTATAGCTTTCAGGGGTTAGCAGAAAAGAAATACTAGACTCAGAAAATAGTGCTTGCAAATACAGAAAAGATTAGGCTTAGATCTGAAAAATTCCATGGTGGTGCTGGATTGAGAAGATGTAATAGATCTAGGGGCTTTTCTGCAAATTTTGCAAGACACAGAAATTTACACGATAATTACAGAATCTTCCAGGGACTAATTTGTAACAGCTTCACAGCACAGCTCCAATGGTAGCGGCGGGTACTGTAGCTCAAATTCCCATTGATTTTGGGCACGGGAGATTGCGGGAAGCGGGGCAAATGAAAGAGGACGACGAGAGGATTCCATTCCATACCTTACTTACCGCGGGGACGCATCGAGATGATCGAATTTTGCGGAGGAAGGAGGCGGCTGCGGTCTGTTTCATCCATCTGCTCCTGGCGGCGGCTGTAGAGGCAGGGGTGGCCTGCTGGGGGGCGCGGCGCACGGGGGAGGGCGCGGCGCAGGGCGGCCTGCAGGGGCTTGGCACAAGGGGGCGTCGCAGAGGCGGGGCACGGCGCCCTGGTGACCGGCGGCCCTTCTGCTGGTGCGCACGGGTGCAGTGATGGGGAAGAAAGAAGAGCAGGGGCGGTGCAGCTGGTGGCGCACAGGAGCAAGCGCGGTAGTAGGAGGCAGCGCAGGGGGCTGGGCGACGGCGGCAGCTGTTCTGCAGATGGCGCGCAAGGTCGGGCGTGGATGAACGCGGCGCCCTGGCGGCACACGCGCGCGAGCAGGAGGAACGGGAGGGGGCCTGGCGCTCGGTGATGTTGGGAAACAGGGAGGAGACGGCGGCAGGGTAGGGCACAGACCAAGGGTTTTGCTTGCCTTTATATGGTTTTCGATACCCTAGCGTGATGCGCACGCCTGGGCATAGACGGCTTTTCTGGACTCAAATAGCTGCAAGGGAGGCCGAGCCTAGTTAGGTCCACGAGAGGAGTCAGGAGGCGCGAGGCCTAGGGGTTTGCGAGTAGGGACGAGGCCATGCAATAGCAGGGAACGCAGGGCTCGGGCGCTCGTCGTTTATAGGAGACTATCGGAACCCTGGCTTGGCGTGTTGCGCACGCTCAGAATGGCGGTACATCAGGCTGGGACTCATTCCTGAGTCCAGATTGCCCATGGGAGAGATGAGATAGGGCTAACCAGCGGGTCCCACAATTTAGCGAGCAAAGAGAGGATAGAAGAGGTAACGGAAAAAGAAAGCGAGATTGACCAAGCGAGTTCGGTTTCGTGCCAAAACAGGTTTGGGTGAGGGCCGAATGCAAAAACGAGCTGACAGAGCTGGTTGAACGTGAACCATTTATTCAGGAGCGCGAAAAGAGAAGGAAGGGATCAGGCCAAGTCATTGGGGCTGACGGCGATCGAACATCATCGGAAAAATACCGAAGACGAGCCACGAGGCGTCGTTTCAAGCATGACTTGATCGGGGGAAACAGTTAGAGGATCGGGAGCTCGACGGAACTTCTTAATGATTCGGAGAGGATAAGGTTAAAAGGATATACAACAAAGATACGGCTCGGTTCGACTGCGATGAAAATCAAAATAGAAATATTTCTAGAACACATTTTTAAGTTTAAAATAAATCTAGAAAAGTCCAGATAAATATTTCAAACCAAGAAAAATATATCCGGAAGAATCCCAAAATTTTCCGAGGAAAACTCGGGAGGTAATTTTAGGACACGAGGAATCCAAATAGAATATTTGGACTCATGGAAAAGAATTTTAGAGCTTTCCAGGTAAAAAAATGGATCTAGCTCTTGGATAAATAAAATAGTTACCAAAAAATCTTTAAAATTCTCGGAAAATCCTATTGATAGATGAACATATTGTAAAAGACATTCATATCCTAAAATTAAATATTTTAGGGTGTGACAGTCAATGGCCCAGGATCCGGCACACGACCTGGCATCTGGGTTGCTAGGCGTGCCACCTGACCTTGTACCTAATCAGGAAGTTATAGAAGTGATTTCAGTTAGTTTTCTGCATACACAGACTTGTTCAAACATTAGTCCGAGCCGTGATCGGCTCATCGGGGAATCCCCGATATCGGCTTTAAAGAGCCGATTGTCTTCAGGTATCAGATCGGATCTAAGCATTTAAACAAAGTGCACATATCTGATAATAATGAGAACTTGCTCTGTAATCAATAAGCTAATTCAATCTATGACGGTTAAAGCTTCCACTGCATAATTGGAACATCCTGCATGTAGTTAAGCCTAACAAATACGAAAGATAATAGAATAACAATCTAAACAGAGGACTAAAACCAACAGAAAGCCAATTCTCGGAACAATCCCTCTTTAGATTAATACAAAGCATCAAACATACTATCAGATCATTTATGTGGCAGAACCGCTTGAATTATTCCGGTTTAAGTGTGCAGACAATCTATACAGGTGACATGATCTCAGCGCACTTCAAACGGAAGAACCCAATGGTCTGTCATGTAACATCCCGATGAAACCACTGCATTCCGGATCATCAAGCGTACCTCGCATGAAGGCGAGTCCGGAGATACAATCACCGATACATTTTTACAACATAGTTATAGTAGTTATTACAAACCGGTTTATAGTAAAGTACTACAAACCTAACTGAAACAAATTTTTACAGACATTTGTTCGAAAACTTCAAGTTTTAATAGACATTATTCAGAGAGGGCAGCGGAAAAGATACAACAAGCAGACTACTCATCACAAAGTGCAGGGCCAAGGAGTGCTAGCAACTGAGTCCTCGAATGACATACCTGAAAACCACATTACTAGCAAGGCTGAGAATACAAATACTCAGCAAGGCTTACCTGTCAATTGGGTATACTTAGCACATAACTAGACCATGAGAGGTTGAAAGGCTCTAGGTTTCTTTTGCTGAAAAACAACAAAGAGTATGTCCCTATTTCCATATTTTAGCTTTCCAATTCTAGTTCAATTAGCCATACTAAGTGAGCATCTATACTAGACAAGCAAGTTAGGTATTAAATCACACGTCAATATTATTCCATCAACTATTGCTCTTGTTACTCTATGTGGCAGAAGTATCAAGTAGTCTCAATCACCACGAGAAACGGACGATTCCTGCATCAAATTTCATAACCTTGCAAGGGATCCTAACTCACATGCTCGGAAACTTTCCTTTCCGGGCAACCAATCCCCTCATATTCCGGGTTATGGATCAGCGCCACCACAAGCGAATGTAGGACCATACACACATCCAATGTGCAGGACATACGTCTATAGCGCGACTGTATGACCGTACTCCCGTCTGCTATAAAGAACGTATTCCCACACGTCGGTGCGTGTGTACATAAACCAAAATTCGAGTGGTGGGGATATGTCCACTTGCCGGGCCAATCAGGTACTAGGCTTACTGCGTATCATATTTACGGTATGTGGCTAGTATTTTCAAACACTTGACCACCACTACCAGACATTGCGACCTTATCAAATTGATCAACACAGATGGGGTACCATTCCAAATCATGATACTGCACATAACCCCATCCGTGATCCTTATAGTGATTGTAGAAAAGTAAACAATCAACTCCTATATCGCGTGAGTGACAGGAAATCACTCGACTTCTGCCAGTCCTATTAGCACAGCATTTACTCAATAAGGACTCAAAACATCACATAGGTTCCTAGGTTTCATGCAACTAGGGTTTCATAACAACTGCTAAAACATAATGCACCATATAGGTATATAACAATATAAGTGCATAATTTAAAATACTGGGTTATGCACCAGGGCTTACCTTCACTGGTGAGCCTGAGGTCAATGAGGTCAGTATCTTTCAAACCTTGGTTCAGGGCTTCAGAAAGATCCTTGGTGATGTTTACTTAAGCTTCAAAAATACCCTCGTCGGGTTCCGGGATTAGCTCGCAGGTACCGTCGGCGAGTGTCGTCAAATCTACAAGATATGCAATTATTTAAAGCAAATGGTTATTATTTTGTTTTCACGATGAAGTTGCAATCCAAAGAAAACACTCATTACATCAGTTCAAGACTTAACTAATTTGTACAAACAAAAAGATTTGAAATTAAATTTAAGTAGAGTTTTTGGTGTAAAAACTTTGTTCAAAACAGCAATTTGGTGAAGGTTACAGAGCTGATCTGATCTACTTAATAGCATGTTTTTCAGATAGTTTATCTAGCTGATTTGGGGTGTGCATCCGAAAAGTCCGATCTGTGCATACTGCATCGACTGTGTTTAGCTGATTAATGTGTCCTATATCGGCTGTGCCTTAGTTGATACCAGCATGAGGTGTTAACCTGGGTAACTACTTGTGCACGCATCGGCTTGATTTTTCTTTGGCAAAAGTAGCCGATAGAGGTGTAGCTGATCGACGTATAGTCGATGAGCGTGTGGCTGATGGGTGTGTAGCTGAAGGGCGTGTATTTTACAAACAAGACCCTAGAAAGAAATAGAGACTTGCATTTGGGTCCCAAATCGACTTGAACAGAAGAAGTCGAGCGGCAGCAATAAAAATCTGGCGAGGAGACTCATCGGTGGTGAGGGAAAGGTAGGGAAAAAGGTTCAGGAGCTCACGGAGGACTTGGGGTGGTTGGAATCATAGAAGGGAAGCTCGGAGGTGGCGGTTCGACTAGATACAGAGCCGGCGCGGTGAGGTTCCGAGGGCCGCGACGGTGTTCCGGCGACTGGAGTGCAGGAAGGCAAGGGAATTTGGTCTGGGGGCTTCGACGTGGAGATGTAGTGCTGATGGTGCTCTTGACGAAGGAGGAGAAGGGGTGGAACTTCGGTTCGACTAGAATTAGAACGGCGGCGGAGAGTGGGATCGTCGGCGCGGCGTTCTAGGCTGCGCGCGTGCGGGAGGAGGAAGAAGAGCGGATCAGGAAGGGGCAATGAGACGTAACGGTGCTGGTGGAGCACGAAATTGGAGAGGAGGAGTGGCAGAGACAGCTGACAGCGGTGGACAGAGGAGCTCCGGCGAAGTAGTCGAGCGGAGAAGAGAACAGGAATGCGGGTGCACGCGAGGGGATAGAAGAAAGGAGAAGTTTACTGGGCATGTTCCCAAGCTAAAAAGAGGCATGCGGGCGGGCGGCAAGCAGCTACTGGTAGTCGATGGCGCGCGTGGCGGCTCGAGTGGCAAGCGGCGCAACGCGTCTGCGCGAGGAGGAGCCAGCGGGGTCGGTTAAGCGGTGGACGGGCGAGCTGGGGGCCAGGTGGCGCAGGAAGAGCGGCGAAAGGGGCAGCTGGCGGCCGGAAAAACGCCGGCGATGGGCGGTGGGCGGCGCTGCAGAGAAACAGAGAGGGGGAAGTAGGAGGAAGAAGACGAGGACCTGTTCATAAATTTGTGAAAGTTCAAGGAGTTCACTATAAAGTAAAATTTTCTTCCAAACTATAGCCCTATTGAAAATATGCCCAAAATAAAAAGTGTAGAGCTTAAAAAGATCTACCACTTTGCTTTAGAGTCCAACTTCAAAATAGTTCAGATTTTGAAATTATTTTTAAAAATCAATAAATCATTCAATTTCAGATAAATCCAAAATAAGTTTTACCGTTTCAATGAAGCCTTGGAGTATTTACACTTCTTATAGTAGTTAAAGAGTGAAAACTCATGTTTGCAAATTAACCCTTCATACTTTTGAAATTACCTCCCATTTATACACAATTTACAAAAAGAACCCTAATTTTTCCCAATATTACAAAAATACCCTTTAACGTATATTTAAGTTTCTACAGGCATTCATCAAAACAAACACAAACTTCACACTAAAAATTAGCGTGCCTAGCTCCTAAGTATCTGAAATGTCACAGCCTTCCTCCCTGAAAAGAATCTCGTCCCAAGATTCCGGATCAGAATGGAATTGGAAGATTAGATACTTGGTTTGGCTCTAAGGAAGTCTGGAAAGTTGTGCTGAAGATAAAATTCAGTTTCCCAAGTCGCTTCTTCTTCAGTGTGATGGTTCCATTGGATCTTAAACATGCTGACTGTTTCTCTTCTTGTGCTTCTCTCTTTGGTATCCAGTATTCTGATCGGATGTTCGGTATAAGATAGGTCTTGCTCGATTTTGATGGTTTGGAAATTGATGACCTCGGTAGGGATTTTGATGCATTTCTTAAGCTGAGATACATGGAAGATATTATGAATAGCTGCTAGCTAAGGAGGAAGTTGAAGGCGATAAGCTACGGGTCTACAAGTTTCAAGAATTTCGAAAGGTCCAACATACCGAGGAGCGAGTTTTCCTTTCATACCAAACCGATGTACACCTCGGGTAGGAGATACCCTTAGGTATACAAAGTCACCAACTTCAAACTGTAATGGTTTCCTTCATTTGTTCGCGTAGCTCTTTTGTCTAGATTGGGCTGCCTTTAGATTATTTTGAATGATCTTCACTTTTTCTTTTGCTTCAGTGACAAGATTGGGTCCAAAGATTTTACGTTCGCCGGTTTGAGACCAACTCAAAGGAGTTCGGCATCGACGACCGTATAATGCTTCAAAAGGAGCCATTTTGAGACTCGACTGATAACTATTATTGTAGGAGAATTCTGCCAAAGCTAAGCATTTGTCCCAATTTTTGTCATATTGGATTACACAGGCTCTAAGCATATCCTCTAGGATTTGATTTATCCTTTCCGTTTGTCCGTCTGTTTGTGGATGGTACACGGAGCTTCGAATTAATTTGGTTCCAAGAGAGTGTTGGAGTTGCTCCCAGAAACGAGCAATGAACTGTGCTCCATGATCAGAGATGATTGTCTTAGGTACTCCATGTAGACGAACGATTTGGTCTAGATAGATCTCGGCATACTTCCTAGCATTGTAAGTAGTATGCACTAGAAGGAAATGGGCGGTTTTGGTTAATCGATCAACGATTACCCAAATAGAATCATGCCTCTGGGAAGTGTTGGGTAAGCCAACGATAAAATCCATGCTGATATCTTCTCATTTCCAAGAAGGAATGGGTAAAGGTTGAAGAACACTAGCAATCTTTAAGTGACTGGCTTTAACTCTTTGGCAAATATCACACTCAGAGACATATCTTGCAATTTCTCTTTTCATGCGAGTTCATAAAAAGTTCTGTCTCAGGTCTTGGTACATTTTGGTACTGCCAGGATGCATAGAGAACTTGGACAGATGTGCCTCGTCCAAAATCCACTTACGAAGCTGATGGTCCTTGGGTACAACAATACGTCCCTTGAACCATAGAATTCCTTTGTGGTCTACTTGAAAACACTTATACTTTTCTTCTCCCTGAGCTAGCAGTTGCTTGATGATTTTGACTCCTTCATCATGTAGTTGTGCCCTAATAATATTATTTTGAAGTGTAGGTTCAACTACAATATGATTCAAACTACCTTGAGGAATAATCTCAAGATTGAGCTTTCTCGTTTCCCAACAGAGAGTTTCTCTGATGGCTTCTATTAATAAGCAATGGCAATGCGCTTTGCGGCTGAGTGCATCCGCAACCACATTGGCTTTGCCTGGATGATAGTGCACTTGCAGATCATAATCTTTTATAAGCTCTAGCCAACGTCTTTGTCTCATATTTAGATCTGCCTATGTAAAAATGTACTTGAGACTCTTATGGTCAATGTAAATGTTACACTTAGTACCCATAAGATAGTGTCTCCAGATCTTAAGCGCATGGATAACGGCTGCAAGCTCAAGATCATGGGTAGCATAGTTCTGTTCATGAGTCCTAAGTGCTCGTGAGACATAAGCAATTACTCGGTTGTTTTGCATGAGTACACAACCAAGCCCGATGCCCGATGCATCGCAATAGATATCAAAAGGTTTGGAATTATCTGGCTGAGCCAAAACTAGGGTAGTAGTGAGGTGTGCTCTTAGAGTGTGGCCTCTTCACATTTCTCATTCCAGGAGAATTTAACTCCTTTCTTTAGCAATTCTGTCATTGGCTTGGCTATTTTAGAGAAGTCTGGGATGAAACGATGGTAATAGCCAGCAAGACCAAGAAAACTATGGATCTGATGGACTTGGATCAACAGATATGCCATCACTGGAGATGGTGTGACCCAAAAAATTAACTGTATCTAGCCAAAATTCACATTGGGAGAATTTGGCATATAAGTGGTGTTCTCGCAATCTCTGAAGAATAATATGAAGATGTCTAGCATGATCTTCTAGATTTTTGGAATAGATCAGAATATCGTCGATGAATATTACGACGAATTTATCGAGCTCCGACATAAAGACAGAGTTCATGAGATACATGAAATATGCTGCGGCGCTGGTAAGACCAAAGGACATAACCAGATATTCATAAAGTCCATATCTGGTGGAGAATGCTGTCTTTGGGATGTCGCTGGGCTTAATCTTTATCTGGTGATAGCCAGAGCGAAGGTCAATTTTGGAGAATACCTTGGCTCCAGCTAATTGATCGAACAAGATGTCAATACGGGGAAGAGGATATTTTTTTATGGTTACTGCATTGAGGGGGCGATAGTCCACACATAGTCTGAGGCTATGGTCCTTTTTCTTTACAAACAAGGCTGGGCATCCCCATGGTGAAGCACTTGGACGAATAAAACCTTTATCAAGAAGGTCCTGAAGTTGAACTTTTAATTCTGCCAGCTCATTGGGTGGCATACGATAGGATCTTTTAGAGATTGGGGCTATACCGGGTTGTAACTCTATAATAAACTCAATATCCCTATCAGGAGGCATCCCAGGCAAATCATCCAGAAAAACATCTGGGTACTCACATACGACAGGGATGTCCTTAAGCTTGATCCCTTCTATGGTATAAATGCAAGAATCGATACATTCCCGCTGTGGAAGATATAGAATAGTAGCTTTGTAATCAGGTGAGTCTATCTCAACCGCTCGAGAAGAGATATCTAATGATACTTGGTGCCTAGTTATCCAATCCATACCTAGTAGGATATCCATTCCTTCTAGGTTTAGCAAAATTAAATCTGTCTTTATCAGGTTGCTACCCATTTGAATTGGCACATCTCTACAGATTTGATTTGAAGTAATTTTACCACCAGGAGTCGCCATCATATATGTTCCTTTAGTATGATAGAAATCCAAACCTACTTTTGTTCCAAACGTTGGACTGATAAAGCTATGGTTGCACCGGAATCAAAAAGTATAACTTCAGGTTGATGGTGTATAGTGAAAGTACTCGTCATTATTGGTGCACCCTCAGGAAATTTGGATAGAGTCGTGAATTCCCTTGGCGGACTTGTACAGTTTGCTTCTTGTCTCTATCCTTGCTGCTCGGGTTGGAAGTCTGCCCTTGAAATGATTTCCTAGTTTGAGGGTAATTCTTGATGAAATGCGATGAACTTCCGCAATTGAAACAACGATTGTTGTTGTTTCCCTGGTTGAACTGCGGAAAGTTCGGCCTTAATCCAAGCTGCTACTGCTGCTGTTGAGGCTGAGGCACTGGTGGCCTATTGAATCTAGACTGCTAAGGGGGTCTAGCTACCCATCTGTCTTACTGATTGTTTCAGGGTGGGGCTTGTGGAGATGTATTCTGGACTAATCGGTACCTCGGGGGTTGAGCACTCGAGGGTCCAGTGGGTATCTTTCGCTTCTTCTCGGCCAGATGGGCTAAAATACAATCTTCCTGAGTAATTGCCATGTTGACTAGCTCATTGAAGGTGCCTGTCTTAACAAGATTCAGTTGTTCTTTGAGCTTGGTGTTCAGGCCACGACGGAAACGATCTCGCTTCTTGGCATCGGTGTTTGCGTGATAACCCGCATACTGACACAGGTGATTGAAGGCCTGTGCGTACTATATTACGGTGCGGGTTCCCTAGGTAAGAGCTAAAAATTCATTGAGCTTCCGTTTAACATCCAGGTAGTTAGAAACCTAGATACTAAGTTTGGATGTCTTATATGTATGCATGCTATGGTGTATATAAGTTGTAAAGAGAGCTAGGGGTATATTTGTAAATTATGAATTGTAAAAGTCCTTGAGTGTAATTGGGTGAATATATTATTAAGTGTCAAACCTAAATGATTATAGAGAAGAAAAGTGCAAAAGTTAAGTAAAACCTAAGAAAAATAGACTTTTGTTAGAAACTAAGGACCTATGTGTAATTAACACAAAGGTATAAGGGTTTACATGTGAAATGGTTGAAAGATAAAAGTAAAACTCAGATTTACTTAAGGGCTAAAGTGTAAAAATGTTAGTCATGATTACACTACATGCAATCTGGCAAAAAGGCCCTAAACATTAAAGCATTTTGTTTGAATTATAACAAAAGCTTTATAAATTGAGTGGGTTCAAAAATTTAAAATAAAACTGTATCCTTTGAGATTTTGAACTTGAACCCTAAAGCACTATTGTAGGGTTTGAAATGCTTTACAACTTTGCTTTAGACATTTTTCTCATTAGGATTTTGTATCAACGGGAATTCTTTCTTTACAGAGGAGTCCCTGGAAATTTCTAAAATTGTAAACAAGTCCTTCTGACTCCTGCCTGCTTCTTCTTCCTCTGTCACTGCCGCTTCCCCTCTGCTTCACTCTGCCACCGCCGCTCACCGCCGGCGCAGTACCCCGAGCTCCACCTCCAGCTCCTACACGTGCCCATGCGTCACCCCCTACCTCCCCCACCTCTGCTCCCCTCCCTCCCTGGCGTCTCCTGCGCTCGCCACATGCGCGCCACCGCTGCTCGGCCGCCACCGAGCCGCCGCCGTGGCAAGCCCCAAATCGAGCGCCCAGTCCCTGTGTTTGCGCGCGCTTGAGCACTACAACTACCCCGCCGAGCTGTTGGTCGCATTCTTCTCCTCCTTCTCCACTCCCACGCCTCGGAACGCCGCCGCCATTGCCGCCCGAATGCCGGCGAGCTCGAGCTCACCGTCGCCCCACCCCTCCACCGCTGCTCCGCCTGCACTGACCCCAGTTTCAGCTACACATCATCCTCGCGCAGCTTCCCGGCTATTCCCCTTCCCCGCTTGGACACCGGAGCGCTGCCGCGCCGTTCTCCCCGGCCGCCGCCTCTGCCTCGCCGTGGGCAGGCCCACACAGACCCCCCCGACCCCATCCAAAACCTCCAGAAGGTTGCCCTCGACTCCCTTATGCTGTTCCACCTCTTCTCCCCCGCCGCCGGCGACGAGCCTCGCCGGAATCGACGGTCAAAGTTGTTTCCTCCGCTCTGACTCCGGCCAGGGGCTACATTGCAAGCATTCAAATTCTTATAGGGTCTTTTATGCAAAGTTTCAGTCCCTCCCTCTCTTTCAAATCAGTGAAGTTCAAAAATGTATAGAAAATCATAGAAAAATCATAAAAATACCAAACTTGTTGGGTTAGAAACCTTGTGATGAATTCTACAACTTTTATTTTATAATCATGCTATGAAAATGCATAGTTTGTTCTGTATTTTAAATACAAGTAAAGGGATGCTTTAATTGAATCTTGTGATCCATAGCCTTGCTGCTGTTGATTTTTGGAGCATATGTTACATATGGTTTGAGTAGCCTTGTGTAAATTTTTGAGGCTTAGATCAGCCCTCTAGCTAGAATATTTTGCTACCTTTGTTATATGTTAATGAAACCTTCACAAATTAATTTCAAAAGCATCTGTGCATATTTATGGATGAAATTTCTACCATAACTTGATCTTTATAAGTATGATCCATCATAAAAATTTGAGAATCAGAAACCTAATACAACTTGAGTTATAAGTTTCAAGCTTAAATTCAAAGGTAATTTATAAATAATAATTATTATGCATGAAAAATTATGAAACTTTTCTGGAATACTAGTCTTGAGTAGTTTATGATGTCCTTAAATTTTGAACCCTAGTTTTAGTGTAAAACTACAGTTATATTTGCATCTTGAAATTTTAATGTTGATCTTGTTTAATTTTGTGGCTTAGTTCCTTTTAGAATAAAATTCCAATAAAACTACAGTAAATATATCTAATATCAATCTATGCTCAGTAAATTTTGTAGCTCCTGTTTTGAAATATCTTGCTCTGTAAAAAAAATTCTTACAAGTTAAACATATTGTTTAATTAAATGATTTGTTCTAATTTATCTATTGCACAAAATATTTAAAAAGAATTAGGGTAATGTTATTTCAATTTTCATAGTATTAATTTATTTTTTGTTTCCTAATTTAAAATTTGCTTAGTTAATCGAAAGTCAGCCATAATTAAATAATAACCTAAGGTTAATTACAATGTTTAGTTAATAGAATAAATGAAGTTGCTAAGTGTATTTAGTTGTTGCTTATGGTAACTAAACATGCTACCTAATGTAGTTAGTGGGATGTTTAGAGTAACCCACCCTGTTGCTTAATGTAACTAGTTAGTTTAGTTGTTACTCGATAAATGACTGCCCAGTACAGGGTAGTTAGGTTGTTTGTTGAAATGTAATGTTCTTTTGTTTGGATTGCAACTTTATTGTGAAATAACATAAAAGTATATGCATTTCATAACTTGTAACTCTGCATCTCATATAGACTCGACCGCTCTTGCCGACGGGGACTACGAGCTGGTTCTGGAACAAGGAGTGGAATCCGCTAAAGATCCCGGGAACATCGTCGAAGGTTTAACTGAAGCTCCAAACCAAAGTTCGGATAACTTTGACCCTACCACTCCCAATCCTACGCAAGAAGGCAAGCCCCGGACATAACCCATTATTTTCTTACACTGCCATTTATATTTATTTATACATTGCTATGCATTAAGTTTTTAAGAATTGTTTGGAACCCTAGTTGCATAAGATCTTAGGAAACCAATGTATTGTAACCGAGTCCCTACCGTTTAGCTGCTCTGCTAAATAGGACTGGTAAAAGTCGAGTGATTTTCTATCACTCGCGCAATATAGAAGTTGTAATGTTTACATTCCTGTTATCACTATAAGGATGACGGATGGGAGTTTTATGATGTATCATGGTTGAGATGATACCCCGTATGTGTTGTTAAACTGGATAAGGCCACAGTGTGTGGTAGCGGTGGTTAAGCGATTGAAAGTACTAGCCACATGCCATGAAATATGGTAAGCAGTAAACCTAGTAACCAATCGGCCCGAGGAGTGGACATACCCCCACCACATGTATTTGGTTCTTTTGGTTACTTGGTTCGATGTGTAGGAATACGTGTTGCTGGGCAACCAGGAGTACGGGTTTTGTAGTCGCGCTGCAGATGTACGTCCTGCACTTTGGAAGTGCGTATGATCCTGCAGTCGCTTGTGGTGGCCCTGATCCACGAGTCGGAATGAAAGGCAAACGGTTGCTTCGGAACGACCCTTTGGTGTTCCAAGCGTGTGAGTTAGGTTTACCCTTGCAAGGTTTTGAAATTCGATTCAGGAATCGTCCGTTTCTCGCGGAGATTGAGACTGCTTAATCCCTTTGCCACATAGAGTAACAAGAGCAACTTTGTGATTATCAAAGATGATGTTGGATTAAAGATTCTACCATGTTTGAGTAGTTTTAGGTGCTTACCTAGAATGGTTAATTAACTAGAATCTGAAAGCTAAAAGTTGAAAATAAGAATCTACTCTTTGTTGCTTTTCAGCTGAAAACTCTAACCAAAACCTGAAAAGCCTGCATAAGTCTAGGTACATGGCTAAGTATACCATGAGCGGGTAAGTCTTGCTGAGTATTAGTATACTTAGCCTTGCTTTTGTTGATTTACTTCAGGTAATCTCACTGATGAGCCAGCTTTCATTACACCGTGGCCCTACCCCTTGCCTGATGGATGGTCCGTGGAATGGGATCCGTCCCCGGCCAACACAGATCCCACCGAATGATATCATTCCAGGGCTAGCATGATATCCGTAATAACGACGTGTACAGTGTTCGTATTTTCAAACTCCGCTGCTGTAACTTAAAACTTAAACCGTTTTGTAATAATGTCCCTCGTTGGACACTGATGTTACTTTTATATCCTTATGTAATATATCTGCCTGTGATGTAAAGTGTAATGGCATTTATATCTCTGGACTCGCCTTCATGCGAGGTACCTTGTTGGATCCTGCTTTCAGTGGTTTATCGGGACGTTACCCGACAGACCAAGGGATTATACCGTTTGAAGCACGAGGTAGCCCTCAAGAGAGGACTCGCGTACTTGAGCCGATGTAATTCAGGTTGGTTCTGCCACATTCCGCTCAATGAGCCCTTCAGGAATATGACGTGCCCTAAAGGTGGTCCGAAACTCTTCCCATGTGACTACATGTCCATCCGGCTGCATGGCATAATAATGATCCCACCAGAGGCGAGCAATGCCACGAAGCTGCTGTGCTGCAAAGAGTGCCTTGTTTGCTTCAGAGCATGGTGTGGATAGTAGTGCGAACTTGGACTCAATAGTGTGGAGCCACGCATCCGCATCAAGAGGCTCTTCGATCTTATGAAACAGTGGAGGCTGCGTGCTAAAGCAATCTTGGTAACTAGCAGAGGGATGTTCATCACGATGTCGTTGCTGATGACGGAACTGGTTCTGCTGTGCCTGCACTAGCTGACCAAGGAGTTCAGTCTGTCATGCCATTAGTTCTGCTAGATTTGGTGGTGGTGGTGGCGGTTGTTGGGAACCGCTAGCCTGGTCTGTCCTGAAACTTTCAGGGGTTCCACGCGTAGCGCCAACCATCTGAAGAATGGAAGATGTCCATTAAAAATCACCAATACTTGCTTCCAATTTCAAAAATATACCGCACAAAAATAAAATATAGGGAGATAGTGCAAGAAAAATCCAAGACACTAGATAGATAGCTCAACAGGTAACAAGACAGGAAACTCGGGTTATAGATCATAAACTGGTGGTCATTACTATGTTACATCTTGGTAGTCTACTAACTTCAAACCAAGCCATGCCTACATGCCACATATAATACAACAAGTGGCCCTTAGGTCAAACTAGACTGCTCACTCCCTATGTGATACTTGAAAAGTCCACTCCGGGTCACGATGATCTGCGGCAGGGAACAAACCAATAGGATACCCGACAACTTCATCTGGATGCTGGTCACAAAAAATATTGATGGCTTCAAGAGCTGCGGCTTCAAAAGTGTCTGTTAGACGGTGACCAACCACATCAATCTCGATGGGCTGCCACAGGGATCAAGATGGATGCTGGGGAATAGTCATCTTCACTCTGCACCGAGGAGCACCCTCTTCACTGTACTCCACTCCATCATATTGTGGTGGTTCGGTGTAGCTAAACAACTGAAGTGACTCCCACAAGAGACGTGGAAAACCCTCCCAATGCAAGGCATTGATGTGAGCATGTCCCTCGTGGGCCCAAAAGTTCTTCGGAAAATCTGCCATCTGAAGCAAGGATTCAAATGGTAATATTGCAAGTTTTCAACAAAAATGCTTTGAGAAAACTGCGGGAAAAATGTGAGTCAGACTCATGGAATAGCTGGAATATAGCTACCCTGCTGAGAACTCACAAGGTAAATGGAGCGAAATAACTGGTTCTGGTTTTAGCAAATGCTAGAAATCAGATAGATAATATAGATCTTGAGGATGAAACAAAAGATGCCGAGATACTAAACCCTAAGGCTGTCTGTATGACCATTTCAAGACTGCACTTATGATAAGCAACACTCTAGCTATCCTTAAAATAACAAGTCATTTAATTCATTTACTTTGTTTAATCATGAAATATGCATGCATGTACTACCCATCCTCACAACCAAAACCAATTGCCAAATATTTTTGGACTTACGTGGTTAGTTTCGGTAGCATAGTATATTTATGTCTCTCCCTATAATAGCTAGTTGAGAGATCCTATTCGTTCAGAGCCTATGGAGTCGGGGTTAGCGTACCTGCAGAAAATCACATATATCATGAACCTTTCATGCCAACACGTCATGAAAGCGTTCCCAAATATTACTGTTCACTTATAGAAACAACATCCGTACAATTCCCGCCGTACAGATGACGTTAACATACGTTACTTCGCAGCGTATTCACGGGGATACCGTATAAAATGGGGTATGAACAGTGATCACCATACCCTGTGCTTAACCATATACTCCCAATATAATCAACTTATCGTTGGTATATTGGTAGCATCTCAAGTAAGCCACTGCTCGAGAAACAGCGTTCAGTTCGCATCACCGATGGGAAGGCCAAGCTCTCTCAGTTGACTGAGGATCCTTACCCTCTTACCTCATCGTCGAATGCGTCATTACAGAACATAAAGTTGAATGTGCTCAAAAGTAAGTTTTTATAGAAATGTAGTGTTGGAAGTTAGAATAGTACTATAAGCGTACTGTATATATATATATATTAGTAGCTACCTGATAACTCCCATATAAACCCCTAGGGCTTACGTACTAAGCACAATCCTTAACGAAACCAACGCAATCTTACAAAATGTCTTGTTGGTCCAGTTTTATACTCAAAATATTTTTAAGGTCAATCATATCTCTATGGTACACTTGTTAGCTCTGATACCAACCTGTGGCAGAACCGTTTGAATTATTCCGGTTCAAGTGCGTAGACCATCGTTATACAGGTGACATGATCTCAACGCACTTCAAACGGAACAACCAATGGTCTGTCGGGTAACGTCCCGATGAAACCACCAGATTCCGGATCGTCTAGCATACCTCGCACGAAGGCGAGTCCAGAGATACAATCACCGTTACATTTTTACAACATAGTTATAGTAGTTATTACAAACCGGTTTCTAGTAAAGTACTACAAACCTAAATGAAACAAATTTTTACAGACATTTGTTCAAAAACTTCAAGTTTTAATAGACATTATTCAGAGAGTGCAGCGGAAAAGATACAACAACGCGACTACTCGTCACAAAGCAGGCACCATACTTAGCCCAAAGCATGGCGTCATCCCGAAGAGTCATTGCCGGCCGGGGACGGATCCCATTCCACAGACCAGCCAGATGGTAAAGTGCAGGGCCAAGGAGAACTAGCAACTGAGTCCTTGAATGACATACCTGAAAACCACATTACTAGCAAGGCTGAGTATGCTAATACTGAGCAAGGCTTACCTGTCAATTGGGTATACTTAGCCCATAACTAGACCATGAGCGATTGAAAGGCTCTAGGTTTCTTTTGCTGAAAAACAACAAAGAGTATATCCTTATTTCCATATTTTAGCTTTCTGATTCTAGTTCAATTAGCCATTCTAAGTGAGCATCTATACTAGACAAGCAAGTTAGGTATTAAATCATACATCAATATTATTCCATCAACTGTTGATCTTGTTACTCTATGTGGCAGAAGTATCAAGTAGTCTCAATCACCACGAGAAACGGACGATTCCTGAATCGAATTTCATAACCTTGCAAGGGATCCTAACTCATAAGCTCAGAAACTTTCCTTTCCGGGCAACCATTCCCCTCATATTTCGGGTCGTGGATCAGCGCCACCACAAGCGACTGCAGGACCATACGCACATCCAATGTGCAGGACGTACGTCTACAGCGCGACTGTATGACCATACTCCCGTCTGCTATGCAGAATATACTCAAACACATCGGTGCGTGTGTACATAAACCAAAATTCGAGTGGTAGGTGATATGTCCACTTGCCGGGCCAATCAGGTACCAGGCTTACCGCGTACCATATTTACGGTATGTGGCTAGTACTTTCAAACACTTGACCACCACTACCACATGCTGTGGACTTATCAAATTGATCAACACAGATGGGGTACCATTCCAAATCATGATACTGCACATAAACCCGTCCGTGATCCTTATTGTGATTGCAGAAAAGTAAACAATCAACTCCTATATCGCGCGAGTGACAGGAAATCACTCGACTTCTGTCGGTCCTGTTAGCAGAGCATTTACTCAATAAGGACTCAGAAACATCACATAGGTTCCTCGGTTTCATGCAACTAGGGTTTCATAACAATTCCTAAAACTTAATGCACCATATAGATATATAACAATATAAGTGCATAATTTAAAATACTGGGTTATGCACCGGGGCTTGCCTTCATTGGTGAGGCTGAGGTCAGTGAGATCAGTTCTTCCGAACCTTGGTTTGGGGCTTCAGAAAGATCTTTGGTGATGTTTACTTGAGCTTCAGAAATACCCTCATCGGGTTCTGGGATTAGCTCGTAGGTACCGTTGGTGAGTGTCATCTGTAACACCCTAAAAATTTAAATCTGAAACTTAAATAAATTTGGCTAGGTTTCCTTTAGGGACCCTAAGGTTTTGTTCTAATTATTTTTATTTAGAGCATTATCATGAATTATTGGCAATTTAATAAAACCTAAAAAGAAATATAGGTCACATAGGTTTGTGCATTTCATGCCTCTATGCATTGTTTTTATTGTTTGATTTGCATTTTAATTCAAATTCTCCAACTCAAATTCAAAAGCATTCAAATGTCTTTCTCATTTTATTTCCCTCCCTCTTCTTCTTTTGGGCCCAACCCAGCTCGCCCACTCTCTCTCTCTCTCCCTTCCTCTCTTTTCCTCCCCAGCAGCCCAGCCTGGCCATTTTTCCTTTTTCTCTTTTCCTTCTCCTCCGCACGGCTCGGCCTAGCCACTCCTTCCTTTCTCCCCCCCCCCCCCCGCGCAGCCCACTCTCCCGGCCCAGCTCTTCCGCGTGGCCCACTCTCCTCCCCTCTTCTCCTACACCCGCTGACCACCAGGGCCCACCCGCCAGGGTCATCACCGACGTCGAGCCAGGCTCAGGCTCGAGGCTGGGTCGGACGCGGCGCCCCTCCCGGCTGCTCTCCGCCTCGAGCCCGCATGCCTAGGAGCGCAACCGCCCCTATTTAAAGCGCCACCGCCCATGCCCTAGCCCTCGTCTCCCAAACCGCAGCCGCCTTCCATGAACCCTAGAGCTCGAGCGCCGCCGTCTTTGCCACACATCTCGGTCCGCCGCCGCGCCGCCGTTCACTGCCCCTCGCCGACGCACGAGCGCTCCAGGAGCTTCCTGTGGTGGTGAGGATGCCCGCCGGCCCGGTTCTCTCCCTTTCTCCCGCTTACCCCGCGCCGCACGGCCTCGCCGTCGAACCCGAGCCGCTGCCCGCCGTCGTGCCGCCGTTCCGGCCGCCGTGGCCCCTCCTAATCACCCTAATTGGGTTTCCCTCATCGCGCTCCACCTCCCCGTCCAAACCGCGCTCGAAACCAAGGCCGGGAACGCGATTTCGCGGTTTCCCCGGTGAGCCGCCGCCGCACGCCGTCGCCCCGCCTCACCGACTGCACCCCGCCGCCGCTCCCGCGCCGCCCCAAGGCGCCAGCCCATCCCCACCATCGGATCTCGATCCAACGGCCCAGATCCGATCTCCCCTGAGTCAAATGGATCTAATACCGGTCAATTCGTGACTTTTTACAGTTTAGCCCTTAAGTTTTCCGGAAATCAACCCGCCGTCCTTTTTAGTTCAAACGTAATCGCGGATAGGTCCTTTTCTTTCTGTTTAGGCCCCTATAGTTTTCCAAAATAGAACCCACCGTCCAATATCCCTCTGTTTTGCAGTCTAACCCCTCTGTCTAGGATTTAATTACAATCTAGCCCTCAGTTTCTTCTGTCAGAGCCCTTTTAGATTCAAAACCATTACAAATAGGTCCCTGGAACCCTGTTTGAACTCTAATTTCCCCGTTTTAACTCCGATTTCAACGATTCTTGCGCTCATGCGATCCTTGCAGCATAAGCAGTAACTTTTCGAGGTTATTTTGTTCTGTTTTTATTGATTGGTATACTGTTCTTATTTTATTCTATTTGTTTGTTCGTATGTGCTTGCGTGTCGTGATAGACGGTGCGCAGTTCGAGGATTTGCAGGGTCAAGACTTTGAAGACGTTCCCGAGCAGCAGCAGTTCTTTGAAGAAGGCAAGTGGTCCTTGATCATGTTTCAGTCCTATTAATACCACAATTACACCTTTACTTTATATGCATGCATGTGTCTAGAATATGATGGATCCCAAGATAAGGACATGCCTAGTTTTAATTGAACTTCCTTGATTAAACCTGGGTATTTATATTCATGTTGTATGTATTTGCTCCTACATAGATTTTGGTTGGATAACCTGGATATCATGGTAATGTTTTACTTATTTTGGAATACTGTTTGGTGATAAATAAGATTATTGAATCAATTGGAACATGGAGAACCACCCAAGAAAATAGTACAACCATAATACTATATGGCTCTGGTCTTGGCTAACTAATTAGAAACTCTAGCTTATGATGATCTTACTGAAAGGGCAAGAGGGGTTGCATCGTCGGGGTATAGCTTGGTCCTCTTGAGGGTGTGATATGGTCCTGGGTAAGGCGTCCGCCTCATTAGGGGGAGTTATGACCGCTTTGACTTGAAACTTTA
The DNA here is from genome assembly GCF_002211085.1 of Panicum hallii. Classification (NCBI taxonomy): domain Eukaryota; kingdom Viridiplantae; phylum Streptophyta; class Magnoliopsida; order Poales; family Poaceae; genus Panicum; species Panicum hallii. Next base: position 32,862,597 of record NC_038044.1, on the reverse strand, counting down.
GCAGATTGTCATAAGTTAGGGAATCTTTGTAAAGGCCTCGTAGTGAATCCTTGCCACTCACCTTGCAAGTGTTTAAGGGCCTTGCAAACCTGGACATCAAGGGAAACACGAGTTGTGGGTAAAGTGTACAACCTCTGCAGAGTGAAAACTGATATATCAGCCGTGCTCACGGTTAAGAGCGGCTTGGACCCTCACATGATAATTAAACTTAAAGATAATCTAAATCGCTGGTTCTATTTATTTATCTCTGTGTTGTGGATTGATTCACCTCAGATAGTTTATTTAAGGGCTGGTATAAACTTACATTAGCTAATGCTTGCCTAATTAAAACTTGACCAACTAAAAATGCTTATCGCAGTCAAACCATGTCAGCTTTTCCTTGATTATAGCCTTGCATGTCATATAATTTACTCCACTTGCTGAGTACCAACCATAAGTGTACTCACACTTGCTTTATTAAAAATAATGCTACTCAGAACAAGATAATTGCCTGATGTTTCCCGAAGATATTGAAGAATACTAGGCGTATGTCTCCCAGTCATCTGCCTGTGAAGTTGAAGTCCGCTGCTATTCATCGACATTTACTTATTCGCTTAAGATTAAGACTGTCGGTCATGTAATAAAGTACTATTATACTCTATTTCATCAATGCATTGTTTCGGATATTCGCTTATGACGACTACTGTATGTGTGGAACTTGATCCTGGCACATATATGGGATACATTCGGTTACCTTTTTCTAAACCGGGTGTGACAGAAGTGGTATCAGAGCAGTGTTGACTGTAGGACGTTAGCCTAGTTAGTAATGGTTGAATTTTAAGTCTTATCTCGCTTAGTGACCAAGCTTCTGCCTGCTCGCTTTTGAAAACTGCTTATTTCTTGATTACATCACTATCTTTTTCTCCTTTAACTCATGCTTGTCTCCCAAGTGTGTTGATGTTTTACAAAAATGCAATCTTGCTTTAAGGTCACCCATAGCATTTTCTAAAAGTCCTCTATCTTGTGCTGCCCTCACATTTGTTACAGATGGCCAGAAACAAGCAGACCGCCCGAAACAGCATCCGTGGACCACCGCATCCCATACATCATTCACAGGAGGTGTCTGACCCGGAGGACGACGACTACTACTACAACGATCATTCCAATGGGGGATGGGTGGACACCGACACTGAGGAGGAGCCCATGGAGTTGCCAGAGGACCATCCAGTGGTCTCAAGTGGCAGCAATGAGGGCCCTGCAGGAGGAGATGGCGATGATTCAGGTGCCGCAGATGGAGATAAGGGTGGTAATGACGACTCAGGTGCACCAGGTGATGACGACGACGATCCAGATGATGATCCAGAGCCAGCCGCCGCCACAAACCCACCACCACCTGAGCCTCACTATGAGAAGCAGATACTTCACTTGGACTCTGCTGAGGGTCCATTTCCCGCGCTTCTCTAGAGGGCCATGTAGAGGATTGGCTTTCCCCAGAAGCCGCGTTATGAGGCCCACTTGTTTAGGAATGCACAGCAGGAGGAAGAGTGGTTGGTGGCAATAGTGATCTGTGTCCCGGATGAGAGACTTGGCTGCTGGGTGGAGTACTCCAAGCACATTGACGAGGTGACCAGGAGGACCTTGGCCGTAGGGACTAGTGAAGCTGCTAGGAGAGCGCTCTACTATATCTGCCATGCTTACAAGGATGAGCTCCAGGGCACCGAGTTCCAGCAGTTTCCACGGCGCAAGAGGGGAGCTACTTGTGCACAGATTCCTGCCCCACCCCTTGGGGACGGGAGTCTGCTCATGGACACTACGCAGGAGTTGGTCGCTGCTCTCAGCACGGATCTGGACACAGCCGGGGCAGAGATCCACGAGGTCAAGAAAAAGCTGATGAAGACCACCAGGGAGAAGGCAATTCTGGAGGCTCAGCTGAGAGGAGATCCAGTGTTGCCCCCAGAGTATGACAGTGACAAGCCGAGGGAGTACTTGCCTAAGTCACCCCCACGCAAGCGCGTTCACTACGAAGAGCCCGACTACCGCACCAGCTATCGTTAGAGAGGATAGATTTAGGAATTAAGATAGGAGTATATTTTCTTTCTAGGTAGGAGTTTCTAAGAGTATTTTGTAATCGCTAGTTCGAATGATCTTAATAGTGTGTTAAATTAGATTAATGTGAAGGTGTTCTTGGTTTTGTGACAATGGTGTGATTTGGATATTTGTAATGATTGCGATAGGTTGAGGAGTGATGACCACAATCACATCAAGCTATTAATACAAATATATAGTTTAGTAAAATTTTTGGGGATGTCTACTTCTTTACTATCTTTATCTTACCCTTGTTCCTACCCTTTTTCCATGATTGATTTCATGAGTCTCCTTTTTCTAACCCAATCAGATGGTGAACACCAGGTCCGGGTCAGGAGTTGATCAGCCTGCAGTGCCGCGACGGAGGACGCGCAACAACACCAACCCCGATCCGCAACCAAGCCAACCACACCAGGCGCCACCCACAGGGATGGAGCAGTTTCTCACCGCCCAGACTCAGCTGCTGACCAACATGGCGAACACTATCGTGAACATGCAGGCTCAGATGAATCAAGCACCACCACCACCTCCACCGCCAACTAGAGACAGGCACAGGGAGTTCATGAGTCACAAGCCTCCCACATTCTCTCACTCACTGGATCCACTTCAAGCTGATGACTGGATCAAGATAGTGGAGAAGATGCTCAACATCGCCCAGTGCACCGACAGGGAGAAGGTCCTTTATGCCTCAGGCAGACTGGAAGGGACCGCCGCAGATTGGTGGGATGCTTACACAGCAGCTCATGACAACCCCGACACCATCAACTAGCAGGAGTTCAGAAGCAAGTTCGGGGAGCAGCACATACCCAAGGGCCTGATGAAGCTCAAGAAACAAGAGTTCCTTGCATTAAAACAAGGGACATTGTCCGTGAGTGAGTATCGGGACAAGTTCATCCAACTGTCTCGTTACGCCCCTGCAGATGTTGCAGATGATGAGGAGAAGCAAGATCACTTCAGGGAGGGTCTGATTGGTCCTATCAAGTATCAATTAATGGTGCACACTTTTGACAGTTTCCAGAAAATGGTGGACAATGCCATCATGGTGGAGCATGCTCACAAGGAGATGGGTGAGCAGAAAAGGAAGTTTGAGCCCTCAGGGCAGATCAACAACAATACCCGCCCTCGTTACACACCCCCGCAGGGAACACCCTTCCGCCCAGGAGGACAGAATGTCAACTTCGGGCAGAGTCAGTACCAGCGCTTCAACCAACAGGGTCAACATCAGCCGCAAGCTCAGCACGCAGGCTAGTCTGTGCAGCGTTCCAACCTCTCGCAGAATCGCCAGGGCACTCCTACGGGCACACTGATGAGAAACAATGCCCCCTGGGTCCCTATAGGCACTATTCCTCTGAGTCTTAAGCTTCGCAGACAGCCCCCTGGGCTTTTGTATCTTTTAACCCGAGGCCCTTGGCCGTGGTCAGAGAGGGGGCGCGAGTTTGACCGGCCAAATCTGGCGACGGCGATTGCCGGCGGCGAGGGTGGAGGGGTGTGGGAGCATCACCATGTCTGTGCGCACCTGTAGACACTCAGGATCGGGGTGGGCGGCCTATAGCGGCGGCGCGACGAGAGCATGCGGCCGGCAGCGGAGGAGAACGGCGGCGGCGGCGCTCCGGTGGTCGTGAGCGGCGAGGAAGGGGTCGGGAAGCTTCAGGGTGGTGTGGGGAAGCTCGGTGTGGGGCCAATTGGAGTTGAGGAGGGTCGGAAGGGGTGCTTCATGGCTAGCAGGGGGTGGCGGCGGGCGGTGGTCGACGGCGGTGGTGCTCCAGCCGGAATTCGATGGCGTTTAGAGGCTGGTGAGCACGAGCAGAGATTGGGGAAGTTTGCTAGGGGGTTGGTAGGGACAATGGGTGGTCGATGGCGGCTGCCCGCGGTGGCCAGGAGCTCACTGGAAGGGAGGAGCAGGGCGGCGGTGGTGATTGGGCTCAGGGTGCGCACGGCAAGGGGAAAAGAGATGGAAATGGGTCGAGTGTTGTCTACTGGTACTGCTGAGCATAAGAGGGAAGGAAAAGAAGTAGACGCAGGCGTGGAATACGGCGGTGATGATGTGGCGGCCGGCGGAGGCTCGGGAGGTCATGGCGCACGCGAAATAGGACTGCAGGGGAGGGCTAGGGCGGCGGCCGACGTCCATGCGACGCGTGGGGAGGGTGGCAGCAGGAGGTGGAGCGGCAGCTGCCTGCACAGCGGCGGTGGGGAGGTGCTCTACACCAGCGGCAGTGAAGAGCAGGGAACAGAGGGGTGCCAAAGGAAGAAGAAAGGAGGTGGGGGTCCGAAGGGTCTTTGTGGAAATATCAAAAACCTCAGGGACCCTACTGTAAAGTAAAATTTCCCATTGATCTAAAACCCTAATGAGGAAATGCCCAAAATAGAAGTTGGAGAGTTTTTCAAACCCTACAACATTGCTTTAGGGTTCAATGCAAAAACCCAAGGTACATAGCTTTAATTTTAAATTTTCAACAAAAGTTGTATTCAAGTAAATTTTGTCCTCATTGAGGTAGATTTCATGTAGTTTTGGATATGATTGCAAGTTTTCATGTAATGTCATGATGACTTGCATTCTTACATTTTGATCCTAAGTAAACTTTGAAAGTTACTTTTATACTTCAATAATTTTGCATAAAAGGACCCATACTTTTGCATTAATGCATCTAGGTCCTTATTTTCACATAAACCCCCAAATTTCATGTAATTCAACATATTTATTACATTTTCTCTCCTAATATGATACGAATTGGACACCTAGGGTGTCACAAGCTTCCTATGTTTTTTGGTTATACCTCCCATTCTTACCCAATTAGCACTAAAGGGCCCACATTTTTCAATAGACCATAAATACCCTTTTTCCCTTTGCACTTAAATTTGAACAAACATACATAAGATCAAACATGCACACTTTTCACTAAAATTCAGGGTTTATAATTCTAATTACCTGAATGTTATAGCCTTCCCCCCTAAAAAGAATCTCGTCTCGAGATTCTGAAGCAGAATGGAATCGAGCAATTAGATTTGGGAATTGGTTTGAAGGAAGTTTGGGAAATTTCGTTGAAGATAAGATTCAGTTTCCCAAGTTGCTTCTTCTTCGGTGTGATGATCCCATAGGATCTTATACATCTTAATTTTCTTTCTTCTGGTGATACTCTCCTTGGTATCCAGGATTTGGATAGGTTGTTCGGTGTAAGATAGATCAGGTTCAATCTCAATGGCTTATGCTTCAATGATTTCAATAGGTACTTTGATACATTTCTTGAGTTGAGAGACATGGAAGACATCATGAATAGCAGCCAATTGAGATGGAAGACGAATTCTGTAAGCCACTGGGCCACAGACTTCAAGAATTTCGAATGGTCCGACATATCGGGGTGCTAACTTTCCTTTTATGCCGAAACGCTGAACACCTTTGGTAGGAGATACTCGGAGATAAACAAAATCCCCTGCTTGCAATTGTAGAGGTTTTTTCTTTGATCTGCATAGCTTTTCTGTCTGGATTTGGCTGCTTTAAGATTGGCTTGAATAAGCTTGACCTTATCTTCGGCTTCGACAACTAGGTCTGGTCCAAAGATTTTGCGTTCGCCGGTCTCAGACCACCTCAAAGGAGTTCGACATCTTTGACCGTACAACGCTTCAAAGGGAGCCATTTGAAGACTAGCTTGATAGCTATTATTGTAAGAAAACTCGGCCAAGACGAGACACTTGTCCCGGCTTGTACCATAGTGAATAATACAAGCTCGGAGCATGTCTTCAAGAATTTGATTAACTCGCTCCATCTGTCCATCTGTTTGAGGATGATACGCAGAGCTTCGAATTAGTTTGGTTCCAAGAGCATATTGTAGTTGTTCCTAGAAGCGAGCAATAAATTGTGTTCCTCGATCAGAGATAATAGTTTTTGGGACACCATGCAATCGAACAATTTGACCAAGGTAGACTTCGGCATACTTCTTGGCAGAATAAGTGGTATGCACCGGAAGAAAATGAGCAGTTTTGGTAAGTCTATCAATGATCACTCATATGGAGTCATATTTTTCTGATGTCTTCCCACTTCCACGATGGAATAGGTAGTGGTTGGAGTGTACCAAATACTCTTAGATGACTGGCTTTGACTCTCTGGCACGTATCACATTCGGATACATATTTAGCAATTTCTCTTTTCATTCTGGTCCACCAAAAGTTCCACCTAAGGTCTTGATACATTTTGGTACTACCAGGATGAATAGAAAACTTGGATAGATGTGCTTCATCAAGGATTTGTTTACGAAGTTGATGATCTTTAGGTACAACAATACGATTGTTGAACCATAGAACTCCTTGATGATCAGTGTGGAAGCATCTATACTTGGCTTCTCCCTGAGATAGCTTCAATTTGATAATTTTGATACCTTCATCATGTAATTGCGACATGATAATTTTATCTTGAAGGGTAGACTCAATAGATAATAGATTCAGACTACATTGAGGAATGATCTCCAGATTGAGTTTCCTCATCTGATTGCAGAGAGTTTCATTGAAGGTTTCTATAGACGAGCAATGACAATGTGCCTTACGGCTAAGTGCATCCGCAACCACATTGGCCTTACCAGGATGATAATGTACCTCAAGATTGTAGTCTTTGATCAGTTCTAACAAACGCCTTTGCCTCATATTTAGATCAGCTTGGGTGAAAATATATTTGAGGCTCTTATGGTCAGTGTAAATATTACACTTGGCGCCCATAAGATGATGTCTCCAGATCTTGAGAGCGTGAATAACCGCTGCCAATTCAAGATCATGGGTTGCATATTTTTGTTCATAATTTCGGAGTGCTCGGGATGCATAAGCAATGACCCGGTTGTTTTGCATAAGAACGCAACCAAGTCCAGTTCCAGAAGCATCGCAATAGACATCGAAAGGCTGGGTACTATCTGGCTGAGCTAGCACTGGAGCAGTTGTTAAAAGTTTTCTCAAGGTGTGAAACACTTCTTCACACTTGTCGTCCCAACGGAATTTAACCTCTTTCTTAAGTAGCTCAGTCATAGGTTTGGCTATTTTAGAAAAGTCAGGAATGAATCGGCGATAGTATCCCGCCAATCCAAGGAAACTTCGGATTTGATGGACTGAAGTTGGAGGCTTCCAATCCATGACCTCCTGAACTTTGGTTGGATCAACCGATATGCCTTCACTGGAGATAGTATGTCCCAAAAATTTCACACTATCCAGCCAGAATTCACATTTCGAGAATTTGGCGTAAAGGCGATGATCACGTAGCCGTTGAAGAACGACACGTATATGATTAGCATGATCTTCTTTCATCTTAGAATATATCAGAATATCGTCAATGAAAACCACGACAAATTTGTCGAGTTCTGGCATAAAGACTGAATTCATGAGATACATGAAATATGCCGGTGCGTTAGTAAGCCCAAAGGACATAACCAAATATTCATATAATCCATATCTGGTCGAGAAAGCCATTTTTGGAATATCACTAGGCTTGATTTTGATCTGATGATAACCAGAGCGTAAGTCAATCTTGGAAAAGGCCTTAGCTCCAGCTAGTTGATCGAACAAGATGTCAATGCGGGGAAGAGGGTACTTATTTTTAATAGTAACCGTATTGAGTGGATGATAATCGACACATAGCCTTAAGCTATTGTCCTTCTTCTTTACAAAAAGAGCAGGACAACCCCAAGGTGAAACACTTGGGCGTATGAAACCTTTGTCAAGAAGATCTTGGAGTTGGATTTTTAGCTCGGCCAACTCATTTGGAGGCATGCGATATGGCCTCTTTGAAATAGGAGCGGTGCCAGGTTGAAGTTCAATAATAAACTCGATATCTCTGTCTAGTGGCATTCCAGGCAAGTCGTCTGGAAAGACATTGAGGTATTCACAGACTACAGGAATATCTTTTACTTTAATGTCTGTGATAGCATAGGCATAAGAGTGAAGAAACTCTTGCTGAGGCAGGTAGAGAGTGGTGGCTCCTTGATGTGGTGAGTCAATCTTAATAACTCGGGAAGAGATATCTAACAGTACTCTATGTTCTGTCATCCAATTTGTCCCAAGTATAACATCAATACCCTCTAGATTTAGCAGTACCAAATTAGTTTTGATTAATTTACTTCCTAACTGAATTGTCACACTTTTAACCATTTTGTTAGAGGTAATCCTTCCTCCAGGGGTAGAAATCATATATGACCCCTTGGTAGGACAAAGATCAAGTCCTATTCAGGTACCACAGTTGTTACTAATGAAACTATGAGTTGCTCCTGAATCAAATAATGTAACAACTGGGTTGTGATGAATAGAAAATGTACCCGAAATGACGGGGGCTCCATCCGAAAGTTCTGCAAGGGTGGTGAAGTTAACTCGCCCTTGCCGGACTTGCATCATTGGCCTCTTGCCCTTGTTCTGGTTATTCTGATTAGAACTTTGCCCTTGATTTGGTTTCCTAGGCCATGGACAATCTCTGATGAAGTGATCCGCACTCCCGCAATTGAAACAACGATAAGTGCTGCTTCTCTGTTGGACTTGTTGAACATTTGGCCGTGGGCCAGATTGTGGTGGCTGTTGCGGAGGTACGGAAGGTCTATACCCTCCTTGATGTTGAGGCAGCCTGAACACCAATCTGCCAAGTGGAGCATTCCACTATGGCACTCTAGGCGGTGCATTCTAAACAAATCAATACCGCGATGGTTGAACACTCACAGGTCCAGTGGAAATTCTTCATTTCCTTTCAGCACGATGTGCCATGATACAATCTTCCTGGGTCAGGGCCATGTTAACCAGCTCACTAAAGTTATTGGCCTTCACAAGGTTCAAGCATTCTTTGAGCTTAGTGCTTAAACCCCGACGAAAACGATCTTGCTTCTTGGTGTCACTGTCGGCGTGATAACCCGTGTACTGGCATAGGTGATTAAAAGCCTGTGCATATTGCAGTACGGTGCGGGTGCCTTGGGTGAGTGCCAAGACCTCATTCAATTTCCGCTCCATCAATCCTTCGGGTATATGATGTGCTCTGAAAGCATTCCGAAATTCTTCCCAGGAGATAACATGGCCATCGGCTTGCATGGCACAATAATTATCCCACCAAATACGGGCAGCACCACGTAGTTGTTGGGCAGCAAAGTGAGCCTTGTTGGAATCCGCACAGGGAATCGTAAGAAGGGCAAACTTGGATTCAATGGTGCGAAGCCAAGCATCGGCATCAAGGGGCTCCTCAACTTTGCTGAATAGCGGGGGCTGAGTACTGAAGAAATCTTGGTAGTTTGCCACTTGAGGGTGAGGATCATGACAACCTCCTCGTGATTACTGGCGTTATTGGTTCTGCTATGCCTGTACTAGCAGATTAAGAAGTTCCACCTGCCGAGCCATAACCTCGGCTAGATTTGGAGGTGGCGGTGGCGGTTGTTGGGAACTACTTGCCTGATCTGCCCGGAAACCTTCCGGGGTTCCGCGTGTGGCTCCAACAATCTAAAACAAAGGAGATATCCATTATTAACCACACATCCTTACTCCCATTTTCAGAAGGCATAACACAATTAACAAATATGTAATTCACATATTCCATTCAAACAACTCATTTCAGAGGCAAAGATATTGAACAAGAGGTAGAACATGAGGCTTCGATTACAACACAGATACTGGTTGTCCTTAATATCGTACATCAGGGTGGTCCGTACACAGGCCATCTATATTACAACAAATGGCACAAGATCTAGGTAAGCTAATTACTACCTAAGTCACTACACTTTACACTGGTTACATCTAAAGAGTCGATGATCCGGACAAACTAGAAATCGTCGAGGTCGCCTACAGAAGACTGACTGCCGGAAGAAGAGTAATCTGGCTGAGGATTGGGTTCTGGATCTCCATGCTCGGAGTCAAGATCCGAAACTCCCTCGATTTCCTCCGGGTCTTCTTCTCCACCTTCAGGTACTACGGGTGCAGCGGGAGGTACTGGTTGCTGTTGCAGTCCTTCAATGTGTGCATGGGCATCGTCAGCCTCGAGGATCAGGTCATGGATTTGCTCCTGGAGGAACTCAATGATCGTGTTGCATTGAGTGATTATAGCATCACTCTCATTGATCTGCTCCTCCCGATGAAGAATAGCCTCCTCACGTGCTATTATAATCTCCTCCTTTTCCGTGACAAAGGCTTGAAGCTCTATTATTTGAGTAACTTTTCGATCAGCATTTCGATAGTGACCCTGAGCTATGCCAATCAACTGACCCATACCACGACGTAGCAAGATCTGATAGTGGTGTTGAACGTTCATGAATCTGATAAGACCACGGAGCGTTTCTTCGGCTGAATCTCCCAACAAGTGGCCATAATGGGCTATCCTAAAATTCCACTCAGGATCACCAGAATCTATTGCAGGGAATAGGCCGATAGGATACCCTGCAACTTCCGTGGGATGCTGGTTACAGAAGATGTGGATGGCCTCAAGAGCTGCAGTCTCGATGGTGTCGACGAGACGATAACCAACCACATCGACCTCGATGGGCTGCCACTGAGAGCGGAAAGGGTGCTGAGGAATAGTCATTATGACTCTGGACCGCGGGACACCTTCCTCTCTATATTCCACTCTGTCGTACTAGGGAGGCTCGGTGTAGAAGAATAAACTGAGTGATTCCCATAAGAGATGGGGAAAACCTTCCCAGTGCAAGGCATTAGTGTGAAGATGCCCTGCATGATCCCAAAAGATGTTGGAAGGGCCCGCCATCTGCAACAAGAATGCAAATGGTGAGATATATTTACCCTGCTGAGAACTCACAAGGTAAATGGAATGAGACAATCGATTTTGATAATAGCAAAGACTAGAAATCAGATGGATACTTAAGGTACTCAACCAAAGCTACCACAAGAATCCTATTGACCCATACCAGAGATAAACAACACGCTATACATCCTTAAAAGAACAATACATACATTGCATCTACTTATTTTATGATGGATTATGCATGCACGTATTATTTGACCTCTCAACCAAAAAACCTGCCGAATATCTTCGGACTTACGTGGTTAGTTTTGGTGGCATAATACATACGTATCTCACTAATATCTAGTCGATAAGTCCTATCCGTCTTAACCTCTTAATCATGGTTAGTGTACCTGCAAAAGACCACAGTATATATCTAATGAACCTTTCATGCCAGCATGTCATGAAAGTGTTCCCACTCATTACTATTCACAATAGAAACAGCATCTATACCATTACCGCCGTATAGACAACGTTAGCATACGTTATCGAAACAACGTATTCACGGGGTACCACAAAAAAAATGCAGGGGTATGAACAGCGATCGCCATACCCTGCGCCGAACCATATACTCCCAATGTAATCAACCTAAGTTGATATATTGGCAGCATCTCAAGTAGGCCACTGCTTGAGAAATAGCGTTCGGTTCGCATCACCGACGGGAAGGCTAATTCCCCAGTTAGCTGAGGATCCTTACCTTCTTACCTTACCGTCGAAGGTGTAGTTACAAAATGTAAAGTTGGATTGTGCATAAGTTTAAATTTTGACGGAAAAGTAATGCTGGTAGTTAGAGTTATATATATACTATAGCCACCTATAACTCCCTTGATAAACATTACCCTAGGGCTTTACGTACTAAGCACAATCCTTAACGAAACCAACGTAGTTTTGCAAAATACTTTGTTGGTTCAATTTTATACTAAAGACATTTTTAAGGCTAATTATATCTCCAGGGTACACTTGTTAGCTCTGATGCCAGTTGTGGCAGAACCAACTTGAATTACACCGGCTCAAGTACACAAGTCCACTCTCAAGGGCTCCAACGTACTTCAAACGGTGTAATCCCTTGGCCTGTCGGGTAACGTCCCGATAAACCACCGAATGCAGGATCAAACAAGGTACCTCGCACGAAGACGAGTCCAGAGATACAATTGCCATTATATTTTACATCACAAGCATTTATATTACAAGAGTTTCCAAAAGTAATATTAGTTCCAAACTGATAGAATTTATTACAAACCGGTTCAAGGTTTCAAGTTTATGGCAGCGGAATTTAAAATACGACAACTATACACGTTGCCAGTATGGACATCATGCGAAGCCTTGGCATGACATCACTCGACATGATCAGTGTTGGCCGGGGACGGGTCCCATTCCACGGACCAACCATCGGGCAGAGTATAAGGCCATGGCATAGGTAGAGCAGAGTCCTCAGGGGGATTACCTGAATAAAAAGTCACAATGCAAGACTGAGTAATCTAATACTCAGCAAGGCTTACCCGTTTCATGGTATACTTAGCCATGTAACTAGACTTATGAAGGCTTTAATGGTTATGGGTAACGTTTTCAGCTGAAAAGCAACAAAGAGTAGATCCTTAATTTCAAATTTTAGCTTTCGAGTTCTAGCTGAATATTCATTCTAGTTAAGCACCTATAACTATTCAAGCATGGTAGAATCTTTAGCCAAACATCATCTTTGATAACCATAGCGTTGCTTTTATTACTCTATGTGGCAAAGGGATCAAGCAGTCTCAAACTCCGCGAGAAACGGACGATTCCTGAATCGAATTTCAGCCTTGCAAGGGTAAACCTAACTCACACGCTTGGAATATCCAGAGATTGTTCCGAAGCAACCATTTGCTTTTCATTCCGACTCGTGGATCAGATCCACCACAAGTGACTGCAGAACCATATGCACATCCAATGTGCAGGATGTACGTGTGTAGTGCGACAACATGACCGTACTCCTGGCTGCCCTGCAACACGCATTCCCACACGTTGAAGCGAGTAACCGGAAAAAACCAAATATGAGTGGTGGGAGGTATGTCCACCCCTCGGGCCGATTGGTTACTAGGCTTACCGCTTACCATATTTCGCGGCATGTGGCTAGTACTTTCAAACGCTGAACCACCGCTACCACACACTGCAACCTTAACCAAATTCACCAACACAGACGGGGTATCATCTCAATCATGATACAGCACATAAATCCCATCTGTCATCCTTATAGTGATTACAGGAATGTAAACATTACAACTCCTATATCACGCGAGTGACAGGAAATCACCTAACTTCTACCGGTCCTATTAGCATAGCAGCTATTCAAACTCAAGTTCTAGTATTCAATACATTGGTTCCTAAGAAAATGCAACTAGGGTTTCCCATACAACTCCTAAGAACTTAATGCATAGATAGGTATAAACAAATATAGATTGCAGTGTAAATCGAGTAGTGGGTTATGTTCGGGGCTTCCCTTCGTTGGTGGGGTTGGGGGCAGGAGTGTCAAAGTTTTCCGAACTTTGGTTCGGAGCTTCAGTTAGATTTCCGACGACGTTCCCGGGGTCTTCAGAAATTTCCACTTCTGATTCCGGGATCAGTTCGTAATCTCCGTCGGCGAGAGTAGTTGAGTCTATATGATATGCCAAGATGTAGTTCAAGAGATGCATACACTTTCATTTTACTTCACAATAAAGTTGCAATCCAATGAAAACACAGTGCACTCATCACACGTACCATTTACTCTTTTACTAGGCAGTCATTTATTGGGTATAAACTAACCTAATTAGCTTCATTAGACAACACGTTTTATTTTTACAAAATAAACTACCATAGCACTAGGGTTGAAATTTTTACTAATCACAGATTAATCTATGTCTAAGCCATTGTAACTTTATCAAGATTTTATATTTTTTATAGAAATTAGGCCATAAGGGTAAATAACAATAGTACTAACACATTAAGTATTATTTATAACTGTATATACATACAAGATGTTGCCCTAGATTTTTGTGCACAGGTTACACTACTCAAGTTCAATATCTCAAAATATTTTCATAATTTTTAAACATCTAGAACTGCAGATATTAATTACAGAAGATTAAACAAGTATTATTCATAATTAAACCCATACATTATAAAATATTATATAAACAGTAACTTAATTATTTTTCCTAAGTAGTACATGTCAAAGCAAAACTAACTCAATTGGTTTTAAATTTTTATCATTTTTCTACTATTTATTAAGCATTTTCATAGTCTACAACTACTTAAACTTAGCATTTAAATTAGAGTAAAAACTACTTAGAAATTGAAAGTCAACCTGTAAGGAAAGTTGTAGATCTTAGAATAAGGAATCCAATAAATTTTAGTTTGTATTTTTCTGATTTTTTCTTGAAGTGCTATGGAATTTCAAATTTTGCAGCAAAAATATCAAAGGGGTCCCTATAGGCACTATTCCTCTGAGTCTTAAGCTTCGCAGACAGCCCCCTGGGCTTTTGTATCTTTTAATCCGAGGCCCTTGGCCGTGGTCAGAGAGGGGGCGCGAGTTTGACCGGCCAAATCCGGCGACGGCGATCGCCGGCGGAGAGGGTGGAGGGGTGTGGGAGCATCACCACGTTTGTGCGCACGTGTAGACGCTCAAGATCGAGGTGGGATGGCCTGTAGCGGCGGCGCAACGAGAGCAGGTGGCCGGCGGCGGAGGAGAACGGCGACGGTGGTGCTCCGGTGGTCGTGAGCGGCGAGGAAGGGGTCGGGAAGCTTCAGGGCGGTGTGGGGAAGCTCGGTGTGGGGCCAATTGGAGTTGAGGAGGGTCGGGAAGGGGTGCTCCACGGCGAGCAGGGGGCGGCGGCGGGCGGCGGTCGTCGGCAGTGGTGCTCCGGCCGGAATTCGACAGTGTTTAGAGGCTGGTGAGCACGAGCAGGGATTGGGGAAGTTTGCTACTAGGTCGGTAGGGACAATGGGTGGTCGATGGCGGCTGCCCACGGCGGCCAGAAGCTCACCTGAAGGGAGGAGCAGGGCGGCGGTGGTGATCGGGCTCGGGGTGCGCACGGCAAGGGGAAAAGAGATGGAAATGGGTCGAGTGTTGTCTACTGGTACTGCTGAGCATAAGAGGGAGGGAAAAAAAGTAGACGCGGGTGTGGAATACGGTGGCGACAATGTGGCGGCCGGCGGAGGCTCGGGAGGTCGTGGCGCGTGCGAAATAGGACAGCAGGGGAGGGCTAGGGCGGCGGCCGACGTCCATGCGACGCGTGGGGAGGGTGGCAGCAGGAGGTGAGCGGCAGCGGCCTGCACAGCGGCGGCGGGGAGGTGCTCTGCACCGGCGGCAGTGAAGAGCAGTGAAGGAGAGGGGTGCCAGAGGAAGAAGAAAAGAGGGAGGGGGGGTCCGAAGGGTCTTTGTGGAAATATCAAAAATCTCAGCGACCCTACTGTAAAGTAAAATTTTCTATTGATCTAAAACCCTAATGAAGAAATGCCCAAAATAGAAGTTGGAGAGTTTTTCAAACCCTACAACATTGCTTTAGGGTTCAAGTGCAAAAACCCAAGGTACATAGCTTTAATTTTAAATTTTGAACAAAAGTTGTATTTAAGTAAATTTTGTCCTCACTGAGGTAGATTTCATGTAGTTTTGGATATGATTGCAAGTTTTCATGTAATGTCATGATGACTTGCATTCTTACATTTTGATCCTAAGGAAACTTTGAAAGTTACTTTTATACTTCAATAATTTTGCATAAAAGGACCCATACTTTTGCATTAATCACATCTAGGTCCTTATTTTCACATAAACCCCCAAATTTCATGTAATTCAACATATTTATTACATTTTCTCTCCTAATATGATACGAATTGGACACCTAGGGTGTCACAAGCTTCCTATGTTTTTTGGTTCTACCTCCCATTCTTACCCAGTTAGCACTAAAGGGCCCACATTTTTCAATAGACCATAAATACCCTTTTTCCCTTTGCACTTAAATTCGAACACACATACATAAGATCAAACATGCACACCTTTCACTAAAATCTAGGGTTTATAATTCTAATTACCTGAATGTCACATCTTCCGCGTGGCCCACTCTCCTCCCCCTCTTCTCCTACACCCGCTGACCACCGGGGCCCACCCGCCAGGGTTGTCCCCGACCTTGAGCCACGCTCGGGCTCGAGGCCGGGTCGGATGCGGCGCCCCTCCCGGCCGCTCTCGGCCTCAGGCCCACACGCCCAGGAGCGCAGCCGCCCCTATTTAAGGTGCCGCCGCCCATGCCCTAGCCCTCGTCTCCCAAGCCGCAGCCGCCTTCCACAAACCCTAGAGCTCGAGCGCTGCCGCCTTTGCCACGCGTCTCGGTCCGCCGCCGCGCCGCTGTTTCACTGCCCCTCGCCGATGCACATCTGCTCCAGGAGCTTCCCGTGGTGGTGAGGACGCCCGCCGGACCATTTCTCTCCCTTTCTCCCGCTTCCCCCGCGCCGCACGGCCTCGCTGTCGAACCCGAGCCGCCACCCGCCATCGTGCCGTCGTTCCGGCCGACGTGGCCCCTCCTAATCACCCTAATTGGGTTCCCCTCGTCGCGCTCCACCTCCCCGTCCAAACCGCGCTGGAAACCGAGGCCGGGAACACGATTTCGTGGTTTCCCCGGTGAGCCGCCGCCGCACGCCGTCGCCCCACCCCGCCGCCACTCCCGCAACCGCCAGCCCATCCCCACCGTCGGATCTCGATCCAACAGCCTAGATCCAATCTCTCCCGAGTCAAACGGATCTAATAAAGGTCAACCTATGAATTTTTGCAGTTTAGCCCTTAAGTTTTTCGGAAATCAACCCGCCGTCCTTTCCAGTTCAAAAGTAATCGCGGATAGGTCCTTTTCTTTCTTTTTAGGCCCCTGTAGTTTTCCAAAATAGAACCCGCCGTCCAATATCCCTCTGTTCTGCAGTCTAGCCCCTCTGTCTAGGGTTTAATTACAATCTAGCCCTCGGTTTCTTCTGTCAGAGCCCTTTTAGATTCAAAACCATTACAAATATGTCCCTGGAACCCTGTTTGAACCCTAATTTCTCCGTTTTAACTCCGATTTCAATGATTCTTGCGCTCATGCGATCCTTGCAGCATAAGCAATAACTTATTAAGGTTATTTTGTTCTATTTTTATTGATTGGTGTACTGTTCTTAGTTTATTCTATTTGTTTGTTCATATGTGCTTGCGTGTCGCGATAGACGGTGCGCGGTTCGAGGATCCGCAGGGTCAAGACTTTGAAGATGTTTCTGAGCAGCAACAGTTCTTTGAAGAAGGCAAGTGGTCCTTGATCATGTTTCTATCCTATTAATACCACAAATACACCTTTACTTTATATGCATGCATGTGTCTAGAATATGATGGATCCCAAGATAAGGACATGCCTAGTTTCAGTTGAACTTCCTTGATTAAACCTGGGTATTTATATTCATGTTGTAGCTACGCTAATTGCTCCTACATAAATTTTGGTTGGATAACCTGGATATCATGGTAATGTTTTACTTATTTTGGAATATGTTTGGTGATAAATAAGATTACTGAATCAATTGGAACATGCAGAACCACCCAGGAAAATAGTACAACCACAATACTATATAGCTCTTGTCTTGTCTAACTAATTAGAAACTCTAGCTTATGATGATCTTACCGAAAGGGCAAGAGGGGTTGCATCATCGGGATAGCTTGGTCCACTTGAGGGTGTGATATGGTCCTGGGTAAGGCGTCCGCCTCATTAGGGGGAGTTATGACCGCTTTGACTTGAAACCTTAGCAGATTGTCATAAGTTAGGGAATCTTTGTAAAGGCCTCGTAGTGAATCCCTACCACTCACCTTGGAAGTGTTTAAGGGCCTTGCAAACCCGGGCATCAAGGGAAACACGAGTTGTGGGTAAAGTGTACAACCTCTGCAGAGTGAAAACTGATATATCAGCCGTGCTCACGGTTAAGAGCGGCTTGGACCCTCACATGATAATTAAACTTAAAGATAATCTAAATCGCTGGTTCTGTTTATTTATCTTTGTGTTGTGGATTGGTTCACCTCAGATAGTTTATTTAAGGGCTGGTATAAACTTACATTTAGCTAATGCTTGCCTAATTAAAAATTGACCAACTAAAAATGTTTATCGCAGTCAAACCATGTCAGCTTTTCCTTGATTATAGCCTTGCATGTCATATAATTTACTCCACTTGCTGAGTACCAACCATAAGTGTACTTACACTTGCTTTATTACAAACAGTGCTGCTCAGAACAAGATAATTGCCTGATGTTTCCCGAAGATATTGAAGAATACTAGGCGTATGTCTCCCAGTCATCTGCCTGTGAAGTTGAAGTCCGCTGCTATTCATTGATGTTTACTTATTCGCTTAAGATTAAGACTGTTGGTCATGTAATAAAGTACTATTATACTCTACTTCGTTAATGCATTGTTTTGGATATTCGCTTATGACGTCAACTGTATGTGTGGAACTTGATCCTAGCGCACATATGGGATGCATTCGGTTACCTTTTCTAAACCGGGTGTGACATCATCAAATCTACATGATATGCAATTATTTAAAGCAAATGGTTATTATTTTATTTTCACGATGAAGTTGCAATCCAACGAGAAAACACTCATTCCATTAGTTCAAGGCTTAACTAATTTGTACAAACAAAAAGATTTGAAACTAAATTTAAGTAGAGTTTCTGGTGTAAAAACTTTGTTCAAAATAGCAATTTGGTGAAGGTTACAGAGCTGATCTGATCTACTTAACAGCATGTTTTTTCAGACAGTTTATCTAGCTGATTTGGGGTGTGCATCGGAAAAGTCCGATCTGTGCATACTGTATCGACTGTGTTTAGCCGATTGATGTGTCCTATATCAGCTGTGCCTTAGCCGATACCTGCCTAAGGTGTTAACCTGGGTAACTACTTGTGCACGCATCGGCTTGATTTTTCTTTGGCAAAAGTAACCGATAGAGGTGTAGCCGATCGACGTATAGTCGATGAGCGTGTGGCCGATGGGTGTGTAGCTGACGGGTGTGTATTTTGCAAACAAGACCCTAGAAAGAAATAGAGACTTGCATTTGGGTCCCAAATCGACTTGAACAGAAGAAGTCAAGCGGCGACGATTAAAATCTGGGGAGGAGACTCACCGGCAGCGAGGGAAAGGTGGGGAATCGTAGAAGGGAAGCTTAGAGGCAGCGGTTTGACTAGATACAGAGCCGGCGCGGCGAGGTTCTGAGGGCAGCGATGGTGTTCCGGCGACTAGAGTGCACGAAGGCGAGGGAATTTGGTCAGGGGGCTTCGGTGTGGAGATGTAGTGCTGATGGTGCTTTTGACGAAGGAGGAGAAGGGGTGGAACTTCGGTTCGACTAGAATTAGAACGGCGGAGGAGAGTGAGATCGCTGGCGCGGCGTTCTGGGCTGCGCGCGCGTGGGAGGAGGAAGAAGAGCGGATCAGGAAGGGGCAATGAGACGCGGCGGTGCTGGTGGAGCACGAAATTGGAGAGGAGGAGCGGTGCAGACGGCTGACGGCGGTGGACAGAGGAGCTCCGGTGAAGTAGTTTGCAAATTAACCCTTCATACTTTTGAAATTACCTCCCATTATACACAATTTACAAAAAGAACCCTAATTTTCCCAATATTACAAAAGTACCCTTTAACGTATATTTAAGTTTCTACACGCATTCATCAAAACAAACACAAACTTCACACTAAAAATTAGCGTGCCTAGCTCCTAAGTACCTGAAATGTCACAATTTAACTCGTTTGAAGGGCCTAATCATGCGGATATTATCCTAAATCTTTGACGAACAAAGACTAACCATAACAGATTGGATCTACTAATCGAAACAGAGCAAGGTGCTGCCCTTACACCCGAGATCGGGCACGAGGACAGCTAAACGCTTACGGGTGACAAGCAACGCATGAATATAGTATGAAAAGCTAATGCATCCCTATAAGCGTTAAGATAACAAGTGTTACTCACCACCAACAATGCTTTAGTACGAGAAACACAAAGATAAACAGGCATTCGCGTGATCGGGGCTGCACGGCACTTACCCGAGAGAAACCCTAGAACAGGGGTGGCGATGCGCCGAGAGTTTTTGCGAATGGTTATTGTTTCTATCTTTTTTCATTCATAGTCTAGGGTACATATTTATAGTCTAGAGACTTGCTTCTCCTAACCAATCCTAATTGACTACGACACGATCTAGATACATGGCCAATCTGGCCTTAAACCGCCCGCGTAGGGGCCGATTTGCAAGCCCATTACAATTATCCTTTGAGCCCATCTTGCTCGTGGCCCACCTTCTGGCCCAGACTAAAACATGGAGGCAGTTGGGATAAGAGTTTGCCGTTCACAGAGTTCTCCTACAACAATAGTTATCAAGCCAGTTTGAAGATGGCACCGTTCGAGGCATTGTATGGCAGGAAGTGCAGGACTCCGTTGTATTGGAGTGAGACAAGTGAAAGTCAGTTGTCCGGGCCTGAGATCATTAAAGAGGCTGAAAGACAGGTACAGGTTGTCCGTGAGAATTTGAAAGTGGCTCAGTCGAGGCAGAAAAGTTACACAGATACTCGATGATGAGAGTTGACTTTTGAGGAAGGAGACTATGTGTATCTGAAAGTGTCACCTATCCGAGGTTTGCGCAGATTCAAGGTCAAAGGGAAGTTGTCACCTTGTTATATTGGCCCGTTCAGGATCTTGGAACGGAAGGGCGAGGTAGCTTATCAGCTAGAGCTACCTGCGCGACTGTCAGATGTGCATAACGTCTTCCACATGTCATAGTTGAAGAAGTGTTTGAGGGTACTAGTGGAATAGTTGCCATTGGAGGAGTTGAATGTGCAGGATGATTTGACTTACACGGAGCACCCGGTCAAAATCCTGGACACAGGAGAGAGAATCACCCAGAATAAGAGGATACGGATGTGTAGGGTCCAGTGGAATCACCATGCAGAGGATGAGACTACTTGGGAACGAGAGGACGAGTTACAGGCAAAATTTCCCCAGCTCTTTGCTAGCCCAGCCAAATCTTGAGGACGAGATTCCTTTTAAGGGGGGTAGGTTTTGTAACACCCTAATTTTGAATTTAGAAACTTAAATAAATTTTGGTTAGAATTCTTTTAGGACCCATAAAGTTTTTATCTCCACTTTTTGATTTTAGAGCATTTATCATGAATTAATAGCAATTTAATAAACTATAAAAAGAAATATAAGGAGCTATAGGTTTTGTGCATTTCATGCCCCATTGCATTCTTTTATTGTTTAAAACTGGGTTGACAATTTTCGGAATTTCCTACAAATTTTGCAAGCCGGCAGCTTTGCACACATGAAATAACAAAGTAGTTCGCAGGGAGGCCCTCGGTTTCTTGCAATTTGGCCCTTAGAACAGAGAAAGATATCACAGATATGCCCTTGCCGGCGAGGTCCTGGCCGGAGATGATCTGGTCCTACGTGACCTACCAGACCTACGGTGTCCATGGGTGGGTGATGTGCATCAAGATCAGCGACGGAGCACGGCCGGCGGAGAGGGGTGGCGGCGGCCGTGTCGGGGCGTCGTCGTTCCCGGCGAGGGACTGGCCAACATGGGGAAGCAAGGCACGCATGAGCACCGTGGGAGTGCGGGGATGCTTTCCCCCAACTTAATTTGGTTGGAGATAGGGCGGAGGGTAGTGCTTGACGATGGAGTGGATGTCGGTTTCTTACCGGCGGCAATGGCGATCGGCGTTCTGCGGGTTAGGGCGATGGAGGGCGGTGAAGAAGGGGCGGGATCGCTTCAGGGGGATTATGTGGTGCTGTTGACACCTTGGGTCGGGGTGGAGAGGCTCTGCACTGGCTGGTCGGCGGAAGGCCGAGCGGCGGTGGAGGAAGGAGCTCATCGAAGCTGTGGGGAATGGTGCTGGAATGCCGGAAACCGAAATTGGAGGGGTTAAGGAGCACCAGCGGACCAAGGAGGAGCTCTGGCTGCACTGGATCGGGGTTTGGGGGTGATGTTGGCGGCTGTCGACGATGGCCAGAGACGACGGCGGAGGCCGGGTGAAGGAAGGTGATCGGAGCAGAGAAAATTGAGTGAAAAAGTGTGTGTGCAACGTAAGAGCGAGGGTGCTAGGGACTCCAGGACGTGCTCGCGATCAAGAAGAAGACATGACCGAGCAGAAGCAGGAGCTGGCGCATCGGCGGCATGCGTGCCAGCACGGCGAGGCTCTGATGGCGGCAGTGCGACTTGGGGGATGCGGGGGCGAGACAGCACAAGGTCAGGAGGACGGCGGCAAGGCAGGGGAGTGACCCGTGGGATCACCGGAAGCAGGAGGTGGTGCTGGAGTCCCTGCGATGGCGATCAGCGGCGAAGCACGGCTCGGGCAGACCGCGGACGACGTGGCGAGGGCAGGGGGTGGCCAGCGCGTGGTCGGGGAAGGCGGTGGTGGAGCGGGGAAGGGCACGTGGACGGGCACAGAGCGTCGCTGAGGTGGCAGAGGTGGCGCACATGGCCGGAGCAGCGGCGGCGGCGCGCGACAGAGAAAACAGAGGAAAGAGAGAGAGAGGTAGACGAAGGAGGACCCAAATGCAATATCACAGAAATGCAGGGACCCTACTGTAATGCATAAATAACTTTCAAACTAGTGCTCAAATGGAGAGGGGCCCAAAAGCAAAAATGTATGGTTTTTCAAAATGTACAACTTTGCTTTAAGGTTCATTCACAGAAGAGCTAAGGATTTGCAATTAATTTAAAACTTAACAAGATTTCCAAACTTTACATAAATCCTATTTTAAAACTACACTACATATATATCCTATGTGTAGTTTCACCTACATTTGCGATTTAAACACAAGTTTTTGACTTTTGCAAAACAACCCTCATACATTTGAATTCTACCCTCCATGCTTACCCATTTAGCATTAAAGGACTTTTATTAAAATATAATTATATAAACAACCTTTTTCCCTTAGCTTGTAAATTTTTCCACACACTTTTACCACCTTTTGCACATAACATCATACTAAAATTTCGAATGTGACAACACCATTTACCTGAATGTCACACAGCCGACCTATAAGTCGGTCTCCCGACCGCTCCTGAACCCTAGACCACCAGAGCCCCCCGCCCCCCCCCCCCCCGCAAACCCTAGCCGCTGCCGCGCATTGGAGCTCAGAGCGGAGCCGCCTCTGCTCCGCCATGGTCCGGCAGTTCCGCTGCATCTCCACCCTTGCCAACCCCCACAGTAGCTCCGCCTCGGTGCCAGGAAGCTTCTCGAGGCCTTCACCCGCGACCCCGGCCCGTGCAATGGCCGGAATTGCACCCGCGGACCGCCACCGGTATTCTGCCCCGCCACCTCGATCCCTCGCCGTCGGCGATCCCCGGACCTCCCTGACCCCCGTAGCACCTTCGCAGGTCTTTCCCGAGCCGAACCATGGAACCCAGGAGCCCGGGGAACCCCTGCATCGGCTCCCTCTGCAAGTTCCACGCTGACCTGCCGCCCGGACCTCGCCGCCAGCCACCCGGCGCTGCTTCTCCAGCCAATTCAAACCCTCGATGAGCATCAACACGGTCCCCTCTTCCATTTGCACTAGCTATCATGGACCGTAGGCCCCACCCGAGGCCGGAACGCCATCGCCGACATTCCTCCGCCACCGCTCCACCATGGCAGCACCTCTGCAGCGCATTACGACCCCACACGATGCCCGTTCTACCTTGCCTGTGCACTGCGCACGCGCACATGACCGTTTGCCACCGCTCCTATGCCCAGAACCGCACGAACGTGCCCACGCCGGCGTGCGACGCCGTGCAGACCCGCCTCCGCCGCCGCGCGCGCAGCCCAGAGCACCCTCGAGCCCCGCTTTGGCCCCAGGACGATCACGAATGACGCGCTGGTCACGCCAGACCCAGAGCCCGGTTGATTTGACCCCCAGGGCGCCGTGTACGGTGAAGTCCGGTGAGCCCGAGCCGCGCGCCACCACGAAAACTGGATTCCGGCGACCGCCCCGCCGTCCCCGCGTGCCCAGTCAATCCTAGCCACCCGATCCGAAGCCGACGCACCAGATTAGATCCATCCCAGATTGGGTCCGAGCTGTTAGATCTAGATCCAGTGGCCCAGATTAGAAGATACCCCTTCGGCCTAGCAGTTTTGCTAAAGAGGCCCTAGGTTATTCAGAAACCAACCCGCAGTCCATGTTACTTCAAAAGTAATTCCATTTAAGTCCTGTACGGTGGAGCGTCAGCTGGATGTCGCTCAGTGCGATGATCGGGAGTGAGTCCTATACGCGGCAGGGCAGCTGCGAGGCCCAGCTCTTGATTTGTGGGAGTCCTTCCCAGCTCGGGACCATGACGCCCTCACTTGGTTGCAGTTCCGGGAATGCTTCAGGAACCACCACATCCCCGCTGGAGTCATGAAGATGAAGCACAACGAGTTTCTTGCGCTAGAGCAGGTAAATTAGAGTAAAATCTTTCCGCAACTCCTTTTGAGCTCAAGCCACCCTTGTTTACCTCTGTGAAATAGGAAATGCTGAGTAATTTCCATCTTCTTTTTCGGGTACTTATCATTTCAAGGAGTTATGACAGCGACCGAGTACCGTGACCGTTTCCTCCAGCTCGCTCGCTACGCCCCTGCTGAGGTCGCCAATGATGGCGATAAGCAGGAGCGCTTCAGGGAGGGACTGGACGATCACATTGAGTACACGCTCCCGAACTTCTGCTTCGACAACTTCAACCATTTGGTTGACTCCGCCCTCAACACCGAGCGCAAGCGCCGGGAGATTGAGGACAAGAAGAGGAAGATGACTCCTGCTGCGTCTGGCAGCAACACTCGGCCCCGGTACGAGCACCCGCAGCAGCAGAGGCAAATTTAGCCGTACCCGCCGCGACAGCAGCAGTAGCCGCCTCATCCCCAGCAGCAGCAGCAGGTGGGACAAGGCCAGAGGCTTCCAGCACCTCCGGCACGCTTAGCTCCACCCGCTCCACCAGCTCCGCGGTAGGGAGTGCCTACTCCTCCTGCTGGACAGCAGGCTCCAGCATTCCCATGGGCGTGCTATCACTGTGGCGAGCCGGGACACTACGCCAACGCTTGTTCCCGGAAGGCGCAGTCTGGACCGCAGGGGCGCCCAGCTCAGCCCAAGGTGCCATCACAGGGCAGGGTGAACCACGTGACGGCCGAGTCAGCGGGCGAGGCTCCCAATGTGGTTATTGGTACGTTCATGGTTAATACCCACCCTGCTATAGTGCTTTTCGATACTGGTGCTACGCATTCCTTCATTACTCAGTCTTTTGTCGAGCATCATGGTATTCATACTAGCATATTAAAGAGGTGCATGTTAGTATCTTCACCGAGAGGGTAGTTGAGGTCTCATATCTTCTGCCCCAGAGTTAGTGTTGCCAAAAGGGGGGGTAGAGTTCAGTGCAAATCTGATGGTGCTAGACACCATGGGTATCGATGTGATTTTGGGAATGGAGCCCCTTGCTAGAGGGGCTTCAGAATTAATTGTGCTCAGAGGACTGTCCACTTGTTAGTATCGGATGGACAGGAAGTCACAGTCAGTGCTTCGGAGCCTTCTGGATTTCTTTGTCAGATGGAGACTAGACCCACGGATGGTATTCTGTGGTAGAACCAACCTGAATTATAACGGCTCAAGTACGCGAGTCCACTTCCGAGGGCTCCAACATGCTTCAAATGGTATAATCCCTTGGCCTGTCGGGTAACGTCCCGATAAACCACCGATACACAGGATCAAATAAGGTTACCTCACACGAAGGTGAGTCCAGAGATACAGTCACCATCATATTTTACATCACAGGGATTACGTTACAAGAGTTTCCAAAAGCAGTACGAAGTTCCAATTTAGAAAAGTTATTACAAACTATTAGAGTTATGGTTTTTAGCAGCGGAAAAACATACGCGATGATTACAGCACGTCGTCAAGATGGATGTCATGCTAAGCCTAGGCACGACATCACTCGGTATCATCAATGTTGGTCGGGGACGGATCCCATTTCACGGATCAACCTTCTGGAAAAGCACAGGGCCAAGGCAAGGGAAGAGTAGGGTCTTCAAAGATGTTACCTGAAAAACATAAAGCTAGCAAGGCTGAGTATACTAATACTCAGCAAGGCTTACCCGGGATTGGGTATACTTTAGCCCATAACTAGACTCATGAAGGCATTTCAAGGGTTCTGGGTTTATTTTTAGCCGAAAAGTAACAAAGAGTATAATCTACTTTCAAGTTTTAGCTTTCAGATTCTAGCTTGATTAGCCAATCTAGGTAAGCACCTATACTAAACAAGCAAGATATAGATTATCATCCATCAAGATTATTCCATCAACAATTACACTTTTTACTCGATGTGGTAAAAGGGATAAGCAGTCTCAATCATCGTGAGAGGCGGACGATTCCTGAATCGAGATTCAACCTTGCAAGGTAAACCTAACACACGCGCTTGGAATACCAATAGGGCGTTCCGAAGCAACCGTTTGCCTTTCATTCCAGGTCATGGAACAGGCCACCACAAGCGACTTGCAGGACCGTACGCACACCAATTGTGCAGGCCATACGTCTGTAGCGTGACTATAAAACCTGTATTCCTGTCTGCCACGCAGAACGTACTCCCACAGGTCGGTGCATGAGGAAAACCAAATTAATCGAGTGGTGGAAGGTATGTCCACTTGCTGGGCCGATCGGTTACTAGGCTTACCGCTTTACCATATTTCGCGGTATGTGGCTAGTACTGTTCGAACGCTTAGCCACCACTACCACACATATCGACCTTATCAGCTTTTATCAAAACAGATAGGGTAAAACCTCAGGTCATGATACAGCACATGACCCTGTCCGTCATCCTTATAGTGGTTGCAGAAATGTAAACATGCAACTCCTATATCGCGCGAGTGATAGGAAATCACCCGACTTTTACCTGTCCTGTTAGCAGAGCGTCTATGCGATAAGGACTCGGGTACATTACATTGGATTCCTAGGATTCATGCATCTAGGGTTTCACTTCAACTCCTAGACTTAATGCAAGATATAATATAGATAGACATAGATTGCAGTGTAAATAAAGTAGTGAGATAAGACCGGGGCTTGCCTTTATTGGTGGGGCTGAAGTCAGTAAAGTTAAGATTTTCCGAACTTTGGTTCGGGGCTTGAGTTAATCCCTTGGTGACATTCACTTGGTCTTCAGGAACATCCTCCGCAGACTCCGGGGAGATCTCGTAGGTACCGTTGCCGAAGTAGTCGTATCTACATGTAATACAACATTACATTCAAGTGTGCACACAAAACTATTTTACTTCATAACAAAGTTGCAATTCAACACTCATTTAACATATTACTTACATAACAATCAAAAAGATCTGAAACTAAACTTAGACAGAGCTTTAGGGGAAACAACTAATTAGAATCGGCTACTCATTGAAGATTACAACAGAGCCGATTGGAAACAACAGAGGTTTAGCTGATTGATGTGCTTAGGTCATGCCTAACAGAGGCGTGTCTACTGTGCAATCTTACTGATCTAGGGTTGTGTACTTTGACCTATGTAGCCGATTGATAGGTGTATCGGTTTCCTAGTGGATCGATGAAAGCATCGATTACTTTAGCAGAGGGATATTTCCTAAAGCAGCTGTGTCTTAACTGAGATGTGCTTAAGTGTTATTCTAGGTAATTGGGTGTGGTTGCATCGGCTCGATTACGTCAGCACGATAATTGAGTGACGTACAGCCGATTGGAGTGTGGTTGAGGGTATATGATCGATAGATATAGATAGCTAATCTCTCAGTCGATAAATTGGCTGATAGAAGTGTGTGGATAAAGATGGGAAAACTAAAGATTGATCGGCTCCATTTGACCGATATGGAGAGCAACTAAAAACGGCTTGGATCGGTCGATGGCAAGAATCCTAAGATTGTGTATACACCTTTGATATATCGACTATATGCAGCCGATGTAGGACAGAACAAAAGAACTGTATCGGTAGTAGCCGATACTAGAAAGGTAATAACCGTATCAGCTAACCAGCTGATGGTAGAAATATATCAAAAGAAATGTATCGGCTGACAGCTGTTACGCAGAAACATCATAGACTCAAAAGAAATGGATGCTTAGCGGCTGAACTGATAGCCGACGTTGAAGCATAGCTGCAGAGATGTAATAGCTAAGCAGCAGATACACACGAACTAACAAGGATCTTTATACGACAAGGAACTTAAGGAAATGGCAATCAAGACAAGGATGACGTCTTGATGGCAGGGACATGAGCACTCGGGTGAAAGGATTATCTAACTATCACACATCTCCACTTGAGACATACATCCTATGATTACTTTTCAGATATAACACATGCACATAACACAAGATACAAATAAAGCATTCATTCCCTAATATTTAA
This sequence comes from Panicum hallii, assembly GCF_002211085.1. Classification (NCBI taxonomy): domain Eukaryota; kingdom Viridiplantae; phylum Streptophyta; class Magnoliopsida; order Poales; family Poaceae; genus Panicum; species Panicum hallii. The sequence continues at coordinate 32,834,451 of NC_038044.1, read as the reverse complement.
CCTGGACCACAAATCAAAGACTTCTACTCAAGATCACAACATAAACTTGTAGACTTTGACCTAAAGGTTTAAACAAAACTGATTTTGTATTTTTATGAACTTCTTACGAAAATCTATAAAATATAGAAGTTCACTGAGTTGAAATCAAGAAAGCTCTGGAAATTTTACAAAGAACACCCTAGAGCCTTCTAAATCAAAGCAATTAAGTTCCTGGTCGGGGAAAACAGAGAACAGGAAGATAACGACGATATTCCGGCAAAGGGGTCGCCGGCATTATAAAGATTCAGTGGATCAGAGCAAACCTTGGGGTAACTTTGGTTGTGGAGAAGAACGAATGGAAAGTGAATTCCCGTGGCGAACAAGATCGGCGATGAGAAGTGCTCGACGGTGACGAGGTTCTGTGGATGACGAAGAAGTTTGCCGGAAGGGTTGCAGTGGGTGGAAGATGACCGAAGGAGTAGTCTCCGTGGTGATTCGGGGAGATAGCGGTTGAGCAATCCACGAGGGTAAGAATTGTTGGATGTCGTGGATCATGGGACGAGACGATGGAGCCGAATGGGTTCGCTATACCGACTTCTCCGTGAACCCTAGGGTTTTTGTGACAGTTCATGTGTTTGTAAACTAGACATATATTTTGTTAGTGTGAAATATGTGTTTGTTTGTATAAAGTTTATGTGTGTTTATGTGAAGTTGTTGAAAATTTAAAGTACAAGTAAAAAGGGTATTTTTGTAATTATAGAAAAACATAGGGTTGTTTTTGCAACATGTATTGGATTAGGGTAATTTCAAAATAAGTGAAAGTGGTTTTGTAAACATGTTTTCCTTGTTTTAACCCTTGTAAAAATATATATTTATTTATCCAAAAGTTTTATTGGAAATGTGTATGTTGAAGTGTGTAAAAATTTTGGGTAAAGTGGTAAAAACAAGGGTATTTATGTAATTTTATAAAAGTATAAGTCCTTTTACGCAAATATTTGATTTACAAAAGTAATTTTCAAAAGTTACTAGGGGCCAAATTATAAGAATGCAAGTAATCATGATAGCTTTGAAAACTTGCATTTAGGCCCAAGTTGTGTGTAAAATATGTAACAAGGACAAATCTTTAGAAAACTTAAAGTTAGTCCAAAATTTCAAAATAGAGTTGCATACTTTTCGTTTTTGAACTTAAACCCTAAAACAAAGTTCTAGAGCTTGAAAAGTTTTACAACTTTCATTTTGAACACTTTTCCTTTTGAGCCCTAGTTTAAAAGTTATCGCTAGTTTACAGACAGATCCCTGGAATTTTGGAAAATTACATTCTGGTCCAGTCGTCCCCAACCTTCCTTCTTCTTCCTCTGGCTGCCTCCCCTGTTCTTCTGCTTCACTGCCGCCGCCGCCACTCTTCTTTAATTCCGGCCGTCCGTGCGTCTCCCCTGCCCCCTCTCCACTCCTGGGCACCGCCTTATCTCTTCCCCGACCTTATCCCTTACTTCCCCCGCCCATTCCCGTGCCGCCACGCGCCTACCGCCGCCTGCCCGAGCTGCCGGTGCCGCTCACCTGAGCCGCCGCCGTGGCGCCTGGCCATGTGCCCCTCCCTTCCCTTTCCTTCGCTATAAATAGCACCCCCAGGACCTCTGGAAGCTGTTCCCCCACTCCCTTGCGCCTTGCTCTCGCCGGAGCGCTGCTCCCAGTGCCGCCCGCCGCCGCCCTACTGCCTCCACGCCGGCAGACCCCCTCCGGCCGTTCCCTCTCCTCCCAAGTACACCAATCGGTGTGCCCGGATGCCCTCTTTCTCCCCACCCTATTCCCCTTGCTAATTAATCACTCTATCGCCGGAATCGGAGATGAACCCGAGCTCCTCCGGCCATCCATGGTAGAAGGACCCATTTGTATTTAAGTTTTCAAAACTTTATAACCCTAATTATCTAGAGTTCACATTCAATTTAAATTTAATTTAAACTTGAATACTTGATTTCTGCTCTCAATTAAATTAATGCTATAATCATGAATTGAATGTAAATGATTCAGAGCTTAGGTTCCCTTTTTGTACCATGAGTTCTTAAGTGTTAACCTTTTGGACTGCAGCTAATCTTTGAAATATAGCTTGTGTCCTTCTTGTTTAGCCTTGTGTAAAAATTTTCAAGTCTTCTCCTGCTCTTTAGCTATGGAATTTAAGTGCCTTTGTGTTGTAGTTGATGAAATGTTTGTTTATAGATTTTAATCTTGCTAGGACCTTTTCTGTAAAATCAGCACACCCCGGCCTTTATCGATCACATACCTTTAGGACACACTTATCGACTACATACCTATCAGCTAGATCCGATCGACCCTGTAGACAGCCTTCTGAAATAGCCGATACGCACACAATCGGCAGCCAATGCTGATGCACTGTAGATTATGGCTAACCGATGGCCACACCTATCGACTAGGTACTCTGTCAGATTAAAATGTGAATCGGCGCCGATTTATCTGAGTTTACACACTAGATCTTAGGATTCTTGCTTTCGGCTAATCCAAGCTAATTTTAGTTGTTTTCCATATAGGTCAATTGTGTCCGATCAATTCTTAGTTTTCAAATCTTTACCGGCACACTTCTACCTGCCGATTTGTCGGCTAAGAAGTCGGTCACGTACAATCCTGAAGCGTCCCCTCATCCGAGGTGACTTAAATGTGATATAAAAATCAGTCCTAGGAGGCTGATACACATTTATTACATCAGATGGTACATTACGGTACAAACCTCCGAGGAGGCAGGCATTCGATACAAACGATAACTAGTAATAAAATAGCTATGGTAATACACCAAAGCGTGACCCACGTGGGATCCAGCTCGAGCTCAGAGTAACACGCTAGCAGAAGCATCTTGCGGGGGGGGGGGGGGTCAACACCACAGGCAAAGTTGGGCGCGGACACAACCCTTATTCGTCGTTTCTGATCACGTAGTCCGGGTCTTCCTCTGAGAAAACCACAAATATATATAGGGTGAGTACAAAGGTACTCAACAAGTCCAACCACACCCGCGGAGGGGTGATAACAGAGATCATGCATGGTTATATCAAGGGTGGGGTTAGGGTTTATTTGCGATAAAGCAAGATTTTACACATGCAAGGGTTTATTTAACAAAAGCACTTTCTCAAAACATTTTATAGTAATCGAATCATAAGTAGTGTTGAACCTGCATAAATGATCCAAGTTTTAGTGTCATCGGACTCGGCGTCCACAGTAGCTTACTGTACAACTGCCGAGTACTTTCAAAACAACCTATGCCACAAATCCCGTCATCCCGGAACATCTATTGAAGTGACCATGCCGTAACGCGTCCAATACCGTGGACACGGCTATTCGAATAGATTTTTACACTCTGCAGAGGTTGTACACTTTACCCACAAGTAGGGTACCGCGCTACGAACACCTTAATGTCGCGGCGGATCCTAACAAAGCCATTACCCACCTTAGCTGAATCTAACTAGCCAACACGGAAGCTACCATGGGGTTAATGACCTATCAATGGAGTCATAACCGGAATATCACTCACACAGATCGTATCCCTTCCCCATGGTCTCCCGTTACTCCCCCGCTCTCCATTTTTGGCTAGTAGAGCAACTAGTGGGGTTTATGCTAAGCCGTTGCCCACACAACGGTCGAGTGGTTGTACGATAAGAGAGTTAGGCAAGATGACACCCCAGTTCATCCTTATACCGACCAGACGGACATCTCCCGACCATGCTCAACCACCAAGGTACAAGCACGCAAGCGGCATTTCGCACCGAAAATGCCGTCCATCTCGTCAGGTTAAGCCTTTCTTTTTATTTCCCCACAATCCCATTTTGATCTTCTAAAGCACCCGTACCCTTATTCTTAGTAAAGCGCTTATAATCATGGTTTACAATATAATGAGAGGAATAATAGGTAACAAGTATCTCTGACATGTAGTTTACGCCTAACCGAGCAAATCCTAGGTCATCGGGGTAGGGTTATAGCAATCAAGGGGTGGCTATCCAACCAGGTCTTGCAATAAAACAATGCATTTTACAAAACAGGCCAATAGGTTGTATTTATAAATCTAGGATAAGAATGCATCAAAGGATGGGATTGGACTTGCCATTCGCAAAACCTTCCGGGAAGTCCTGATCGAGGTACTGTCCTTCAGGTTCGGGCTCACGGCACTGGTTCTCGGACTCTTGCTCGCAGTACTGCTCGTCGACGGGTTCTTCCTCGGTCACCTCGTGATCTACGGCGCACACAAACAAACATTCCATAAGGAAAAAGAATTAAGGTTTTATTTACAAGCCCGAATCAGGAATAACTTAAGAAACTATGGTGGGAGGAAGATTTTCGGGGGATTTCTTGATGGCAAGGCCGACATTATGCTAGAAATGGCGTGGTAAAGTTTCAGGGCAAACGGGGGATTTTTGGCGCATAAAATAATAGGCCGAACGGGGTTTTTAGGGAAGGAATAAGGGTCCAAGGACCTATTCGTAATTTCTGTTGGGAGGGGAGGGCTTGATTGGAATTTCCGGAAATACCTAGGGTACTCTAAAAAGGGTCAGGGACCTATCCATAATTATTTTGTGTAGTGGAGGGGTTCATTTTCTAAATAGAATGAGCAGGAGGGGGTTATTTGGGAAAAGGGTTTAAGGGGAGGTGGGGTTCTTTAGGGAATAGGCAAAAGGGCAGGGGGCTCAGGGCAATTGTGCCCTTCTTCTTCCTCCCGTTACCAGAACAGAGGAGGGGGTAGAGGCCGGCGGCACCACCAAATCCGGCGGCCCAGGGGCACGGCGGCGGCCGGGGGCAGGGGCAAAACGGAGAGGGGAGCGAGGGGGTTCTATTCCTCTACTCACCACGGGCCGGGGTGGCGCGAGGCGGCCTGCCCACGGAGGCCAGGGGCGGCGGGCGGAGGGCTGGGCGGCGGCGGCAGTGCAGGGCCGGGGAGGGGGCTAGGGCTGCGGGGTGGGTTGTGGCGGTGGCTGGGCACGGCGGGGTGTACTTATAGGCCGGCGAGGGGGGGGGGAGAAGATGGCGCGGTGGAGGCCGGTGAGCTCGGGGGCGGCCAGTAATGGCGGTGGGGGCGGCGGTGGCGCTCGGTCGCCGCTGCGCAGGGGTGGGCGGTGGCGTGTAGCGGGGAGGGGCGACCTGGGGGCGCACGGCGCAGGGAGGAGGCGGCCCGTGGCGAGGCGACGCGCGGCGGCCGGCACTGCTCGGCGCCGTGGCAGGCAGGGGCAGCGCGAGCGCCAAGACGGCACGGCATGCGCAGAGGAGGGGTCGGGTTAGGCCGTTCCTGTGGCGTCGTCAATGGAGAGAGAGGGTGGCCGGGCGCTCGGCGTCGAGCTCTGCTCGGCGTCGGGCTGTGCGTGCAGGGGAGCAGGAAGCAGAAACAGAGAAAGGAGAAAGGAGAAAGGAAAGGAAAAGGGAAAGGGGAAAAGAAAAGGAGGGGGGGAAACGTCGGCGGATTTTGCGGCGGCGGTCGCGAGCGTGAGGTCGAGCACGCGGGGGGGGGGGGGAATGCGTCGGTGGGATTCGCGGTGACGGTCGCGGGTGCGGGGTTGAGCACGCGGCATGTCGCGGGGGTCGAGGAAAAGAAAAAGGATGGCGGTCAAGTTCGGGTGTCAGGCGGCGAAAGGTCGAGAGATGTGTTGGGCGATTAGGGGTTCGGACGGCAAGGGTTTAGGATCGATCCGAGCTTGTCGAGAGAATATTTTCTAGCGAGCGACTTGTGCTGTAATTTAGATAAGGTAAAAATGCGGGCATTACAAACCTACCCCACTTAAAATGAATCTCGTCCTCGAGATTCGGCTGGTTCCTAAATAGATGGGGAAACTCTTTCTTAAGGGCATCTTCGCGTTCCCATGTGGCTTCTTCTACTCCATGTCTGCTCCACTGAACTCTGCAAATCCGTACTTCAGAGTTTCTTGTTCTTTTTATGACCGTGTCCAAAATCTTGATAGGCACCTCCTGGTACTGAAGATCTGTTTGTAAAACTATCTCTTCTTCCGGCACCCGTTCCCTCTCGGGCACCTTCAGGCATCTTCTCAGTTGGGATACATGGAATACTGGGTGTATGTCAGACATCCCTTCCGGTAGTTCTAGACGGTATGCTACAGCTCCAATTCTCTTCAGTATTTGGTACGGTCCAATGTACCGTGGGGCTAGTTTCCCGTGTACTTGAAATCTCCGAGTCCCTCGAATAGGTGAAACCTTGAGATATACGAAGTCTCCTGGATTGAAGCTTACTTCTCGTCTCTTCTTGTCTGAGTAACTCTTCTGTCGGGATTGGGCGGCCTTTAGTTTCTCTCTAATTTCGGCCACTCTTTCTTCCGCTTCTTTTATGAATGCGGGTCCAACCAGGGCACGCTCCCCAACCTCTAACCACATCAGGGGGGTCCTGCACTTCCTCCCATAGAGGGCTTCAAATGGTGACATGCCCAAGCTTGCTTGATAACCGTTGTTGTACGAAAACTCAGCGTACGGTAAGCTTTGTTCCCAGTCCTTGCCATAAGTAAGGACACATGCTCTCAGCATATCCTCCATAATCTGGTTCACCCTTTCCGTTTGACCGTCGGTCTGCGGGTGATAAGCCGAACTGAAGTCCAACTTGGTGCCCATGGCCTTATGCAAACTTTTCCAAAACCTAGAGGTGAATTGGGTTCCTCTATCCGAAACGATTCTGCTAGGCACGCCATGCAGCTTCACTATGTTGTCTACGTAGAGTCGGGCTAGCTTTTCACCACCATAATTGGTCCGTACAGGTAGGAAGTGAGCGACTTTTGTGAGTCGGTCCACTATTACCCATATGGAGTCATGTCCTTTCTGCGTCTTGGGTAAACCCACTACAAAATCCATTCCTATCTCATCCCATTTCCAAACCGGGATGGGTAGGGGTTGTAGCAATCCTGCTGGCTTCTGATGTTCAGCCTTGATCCTTTGACAAGTGTCACAATGGGCGACGAATCTTGCAATGTCCGCCTTCATTCCATTCCACCAATACTTTTGTCTTATATCCACATACAACTTGGTGGATCCTGGGTGGATGGAATATGCCGAGTTGTGGGCCTCATCCATAATAGTCTGTCGGAACTCTCCTTCCTTAGGCACGCAAATTCTATCCTTGTACCATAAGGTTTCTTTGTCGTCCACTCTGAAATCCGGTGCCTTGTTTTTCCCCGTATGCATGCGGATTCTCATCAAGTCCTTATCTGAGCTTTGGGCCTTTCTGATCTGGTCCTCCAAAGTAGGTTGGACACTCAACTTGTGACTGGAGCCTTGGGGAACGATGTGCACATTTAATCGTGCCATCTCTTCTTGAAGGTGGGCATTCTTAGGTCCATAAGATTTTCGACTTAGGGCATCCGCTACCACGTTTGCTTTGCCAGGATGGTAATGAATTACCACATTATAATCTTTAACTAGTTCTAACCACCTTCTTTGCCTTAAGTTCAATTCTGGCTGGGTGAAGATGTATTTCAAGCTCTTATGGTCCGTGTAGATCTCACACCTATTCCCAATCAGATAGTGCCTCCAAATCTTTAGGGCATGTACTACGGCTGCCAATTCTAAGTCATGGGTCGGGTAATTCTGCTCATGTGGCTTGAGTTGTCGGGAGGCATATGCCACTACTTTCCCTCCTTGCATAAGGACACACCCTAATCCTTGACGGGATGCATCACAATAGATGACAAAGTCCCGTTGGATGTCCGGTAAGGTTAGTACCGGGGCGGTTGTCAGTCTTCTCTTTAACTCTTGGAAGCTTCTCTCACATGACTCGGTCCAGGTGAACTTTTTCTCTTTCTTGAGTAGCTCTGTCATGGGTCGGGCTAACTTGGAGAATCCTTCAATAAATCTCCGGTAATATCCGGCTAAGCCGAGAAAGCTCCTGATTTCACTAATATTGGTGGGTTGCTGCCAATTGGAGACTGCATCGACCTTTTCGGGGTCCACTGCTACTCCTTCCGCGGTCAAGACGTGACCCAGAAATGCTACTTTCTCAAGCCAAAATTCACACTTGCTGAACTTGGCGTAGAGCTTGTGCACTCTCAACTTTTCCAGAATCACTCGTAGGTGCTGCTCATGTTCATCGACACTCTTGGAGTATATAAGTATGTCGTCAATGAAAACTACGACGAACTTATCTAACTCTTCCATAAACACCTTATTCATGAGGTTCATGAAATAAGCAGGTGCATTGGTGAGTCCAAAGGACATCACGGTAAACTCATATTGCCCATAGCGGGTGATGAAAGCCGTCTTTGGAATATCACCTTCCTTAATCTTGAGCTGGTGATATCCTGACCTTAGGTCTATCTTGGAGAAATACTTGGCTCCCTTCAACTGGTCAAAGAGGTCATCAATCCTGGGAAGGGGGTATTTGTTCTTGATGGTGACTTCATTTAGTGCGCGATAATCCACGCACATCCTCATGCTTCCGCCCTTCTTCTTGACAAACAAGACCGGAGCTCCCCATGGTGATGAGCTCGGCCTAATGAACCCACTTTGTTGTAACTCTTCCAGTTGTTTCTTTAGTTCTGCCAATTCAGAGGCTGCCATCCTATAGGGTCTCTTAGCTATAGGAGAGGTTCCAGGGACAAGGTCAATGACAAACTCTATATCCCTATCTGGCGGCATCCCCGGGAGTTCTTCCGGGAAAACGTCTGAGTATTCATTTATTACTGGAACTTCTTCCAAAAATTTGGCTTCCATGCTAAAAACCATCGGATCCGGTCCACTTCCCCGAGTATGGCAGGTTACTTGCACTCCTTCTGGGTTGGTTAGGTGTACCACCTTGTCAGCACAACTTATAAGGCCATTGTGCAGGCTTAACCAATCCATTCCAAGGATCACATCTATGCCTTTAGACTTAAGTACTACTAGGTCTGCTAAGAATTCTACCCCACTTAGGATGATCCTTACCCTAGAACAACCCAGCCGGCACTTTATGTCTCCTCCGGGCGTTCGGGTTAATAGGGGTGTCTTAAGTAGCACTGTAGGTATATTGTGTTCTTCCACAAAACTCGAGGATATGAATGAATGTGATGCCCCAGAATCAAACAATATTGTTGCCAAAACTGAGCTGACTAGGAACTCACCGAGCACTACGCCCTGAGCGTCCTGAGCCTCCTGGGCGTTGATGTGGTTGATGCGGGTTCGTCCGAAGGACTGCTGGGGCGGCCCCATCTGCTGGTTGTTGTTGCCGGTATTGTTGTTGCGGATGGGTACACGATTGGCTCCTGATAAGGCTGGCCTTGGTCCATTCACTGAGTTGGAGAGGGCTGGTGCTGCCGGCTTGTTATTGGCATATGGGCAATTAGCAATGAAGTGTCCTGTCTCACGGCAGTTGTAGCATGCTCGGGTATTGCGGCTGGTAGTAACTTGGCTTGTATTACTCTGTGGGACCTTCATGGTGCTCTGGCTCTTGAACTGTCTTTGCTGGGTGTTGGGGGCTTGAGAGCCAGTGGCTTGTGGCTGGGTCCTATACTGCATAGGGGCTTGAGACTTGGTCACTGGAGGGCCAAAGTGCCTTGGTTTCTGGAAACGGTCCTGCTGACGAGCTTTGGCTTCTAGGAACTTACGCTTATTGTCTCTCTTTTCTTCTGCCATGGCTCTCTCAGTGATGATAGCCATGTTCATCAATGTGTTGAAGTCTGGGTAGATGCATGGGGAGAGCAGCTTCTTAAGTTCGGTATTTAAACCCTTTCTGAACATATCCTGCTTCTTTTCATCCTTGTCTACTTCCTCCGGTGCATAGCGGGCTAGTTCTATGAACTGGTATGTGTACTCCTCAACCGACTTGTTGCCTTGCTGCAGCTCACGGAACTCATCTGCCTTGCGCTTCATGGTGGCTGCTGGGATGTGATAGCGACGGAATTCATCCACAAACTCTTTCCAAGTGATAGTGGAGGCATCTTGCGCAGCTGCACAATAGTTCTCCCACCAAGCCAAAGCAGTTCCAGTGAGTTGGTGAGCGGCTAAACGGACTTTGTCACGGTCTCCATGTTCAAACAGCTCGAGTTTCCTCTTGATAACACGCAACCAGTCATCTGCGTCCAAGGGGTTGTAGGATCCTGCAAAGGTGGGTGGCTTGGTCCTCAGAAATGCTGTCAGTTTGTCATTTGCATTCTGCTCATGGGGCCTTGGGTGGGTGATAACATTGGTCAAAGCTTCCAATAGAAGGTTCTGATTGTTTAATACTTGCACCAGGTCGACGGCCGGTGGGGGTGGGGCATGTTGTGCTCCTACTTGGCTTTCCCCTCCCTGCTGGCTCACTTCCTGATCTTCCTGGTCTTCCTGATCGAGGGCTTGTCCTTGCATATCTTTTGGTCTCTCCGTACTTGGGGTGGCATGTGCCCGTCTTTGGAAAGCCCTGTTGTTACGCCTAGGGGCCGTCTGCGGATTGGGTAAAATCCTTATGAGACTTAGATTTGAAACTAATGATATAATAATTTTTTTTTTGAAAAGATAGATTCCACCTACTGCCGGCAATCGCATAGACTAACAAGCATCAAGCGCAATTAGTTCTTATTTATTACGCTGGGGTACAACACTCGGGGGGGATACAGCTAAAACACACACTCCATGGTCGGGTACAAGGGTCACAATAGAGGGGTGGGCACAATCCTAGGCTCGGGGCCGAAAACGGCTTCATCCCTGGGGCACATCTAGGGCACATTACTCACGGGGCGAGTCGTCTTCCGGGGCAGAGTGAACTTCCAGTTGGATGAGTAGCTCTTCCTCGTCGTCTTCGAGGATCCCATTTTCCTGGGGCCGCTCGACGGCTCCTCCTCCTGTGGCTGCAGCTGTCCCTTCGGTACCTTCGGGTGGAGCTTGCGGGGTCCTAAAAAGTCCTCCCCATCCCGTGATGGGTGTTCCGATTAGGATTTGGGTTTCCCCGATTGCCGGGACGGGTGTTCCGCCGTTGGTCCACTCTTGCATGCGCCGATCCTGGATCTGCCTGAGACTTTCCTGAGCGACGGCTTCGCTACTTATAGCAGCCGCGGTCCTTGCTTCGGCTTGAGCCACCCGGATCTGGTGCATCCTTACTGCAAGCTCAGCTTGCTCAGCCCGGTGGGTTTGCTCCCTTAAGATTTGGGCTTGCTCGTCAAAGAGCTTGTCCAGGGAGACGAGGTATGCGACCACATGGTACAAAAGGTCTTCGTGTTGGCGGCGCCGTTCCAAGTTCCTCATGCGGGCCTGCCAGACTTGCGTCCTGATGACTGGAGGAAAGAGCCTCATTGGCGTGGGAATGAGGTGCTCTTCGAAGATCCGGCACAGGTAACGGAGAGCTTTTCTGATGGCCAAGGGATAGGCATCCTGATTTTGAAATCCCGTGGCAGTCACTCTCCATGGTTCGATGTCGGGGTGGCGGGTGCTTCTGGCGATGGATAGAACCACCCTACAGCGACGAGTACCGAGGTGTTCGTATTCCCTGCTGTAGTACCTTGGGCGCTCGGTAATACCGAGGCGCTCCAGGGAGTTGATTAAAAGGCGGGGAAAACCAGGTTCCTCTTGGCAAACGCCCTGGGTCCACCCATTCTCAGCCATCTGAAAACAAGGACAGGATAAACAATCTGGCATAGGTGCAAAGGGAGTAGATAACATTTATTATTACAACAGGGGTGGTACAGTTTTCATGGATACGTGGTCATTAGGGTAAGGTTCTAGTTTGGAATGCTAATCCTATCATGGAGACTCTTCCTTGATCCTGATAGGGCGCTTCTTTATTGGGAGGCTTTGATCCATCTCTTCGGTTTGTGTGCCTTTATCCCAGTGGGTTTCCATGGGTTCTTCTTCTTCTTCTTCCTCTATCCATCCGCCTATTCCATTGCGGTTCTCGTATTCTTGCATCTGGGCTTGGAGGGCGGCTAAGGAATATTCGGCGCTGGCGGCCCTTGTCCGTTGTTCCTCCAGCTCCTGGGTTAGCTTTTCAATCCCATGGATTAGCTTCCTCAGTTGTGCCGTTTGTTCGCGGTAGAGTGCATCCAAGCCGGTAAGGTAGATGGATAGGTGGGACACCGTATCTTCTAGGCCTTCTTCCTCCCGTCCAAGTCCCCTTATCCGGGCAATCCAAGTGCGTCCCCTTCTCTCAGCGGGTGGGAAGAATCCCATAGGGGTCCGTTGAAGGTGGTGCTTGTAAAGCACACGCAGCCGTCGCAGGGCTTTACGGGCGGCCTTTCGGTAGGTGTCGGGGAAGCGGAAACCAACGGTGGAGATGAACCAAGGGTCCATGTCAGGGTAGCGGGTGCTCTTCTCCACAAACACCATTATGTCACACCGAAGGGTGCCCCCGGAGATGTATTCACGATAGGCATACTCTGGTGGTTCTATAACCCCAACGCGTTCCAGGCTGAGCAATAATAATTTAGGAAGGCCAGGTTCTGCGTGGCAGATTCCGTTGACCCATCCATTGTCAGCCATCTGGAACAGGGCAAAAAACCGGTGGTGAGTGTTTGTGCAGGAAATATCTAAATCAAAACAAGTCCTAGGGTTTTAAAAAAAAGGGTTTTCGCTCCTAGGGTCACGTCCTACGGCCAACCTACGGCTCTGATACCACCTGAAGCGTCCCCTCATCCGAGGTGACTTAAATGTGATATAAAAATCAGTCCCAGGAGGCTGATACACATTTATTACATCAGATGGTACATTACCGTACAAACCTCCGAGGAGGCGGGCATTCGATACAAACGATAACTAGTAATAAAATAGCTATGGTAATACACCAAAGCGTGACCCACGTGGGATCCAGCTCGGGCTCAGAGTAACACGCTAGCAGAAGCATCTTGCGGGGGGTCAACACCACAGGCAAAGTTGGGCGCGGACACAACCCTTATTCATCGTTTCTGATCACGTAGTCCGGGTCTTCCTCTGAGAAAACCACAAATATATATAGGGTGAGTACAAAGGTACTCAACAAGTCCAACCACACCCGCGGAGGGGTGATAACAGAGATCATGCATGGTTATATCAAGGGTGGGGTTAGGGTTTTTTTGCGATAAAGCAAGATTTTACACATGCAAGGGTTTATTTAACAAAAGCACTTTCTCAAAACATTTTTATAGTAATCGAATCATAAGTAGTGTTGAACCTGCATAAATGATCCAAGTTTTAGTGTCATCGGACTCGGCGTCCACAGTAGCTTACTGTACAACTGCCGAGTACTTTCAAAACAACCTATGCCACAAATCCCGTAATCCCGGAACATCTATTGAAGTGACCATGCCGTAACGCGTCCAATACCGTGGACACGGCTATTCGAATAGATTTTTACACTCTGCAGAGGTTGTACACTTTACCCACAAGTAGGGTACCGCGCTACGAACACCTTAATGTCGCGGCGGATCCTAACAAAGCCATTACCCACCTTAGCTGAATCTAACTAGCCAACACGGAAGCTACCATGGGGTTAATGACCTATCAATGGAGTCATAACCGGAATATCACTCACACAGATCGTATCCCTTCCCCATGGTCTCCCGTTACTCCCCCGCTCTCCATTTTTGGCTAGTAGAGCAACTAGTGGGGTTTATGCTAAGCCGTTGCCCACACAACGGTCGAGTGGTTGTACGATAAGAGAGTTAGGCAAGATGACACCCCAGTTCATCCTTATACCGACCAGACGGACATCTCCCGACCATGCTCAACCACCAAGGTACAAGCACGCAAGCGGCATTTCGCACCGAAAACGCCGTCCATCTCGTCAGGTTAAGCCTTTCTTTTTATTTCCCCACAATCCCATTTTGATCTTCTAAAGCACCCGTACCCTTATTCTTAGTAAAGCGCTTATAATCATGGTTTACAATATAATGAGAGGAATAATAGGTAACAAGTATCTCTGACATGTAGTTTACGCCTAACCGAGCAAATCCTAGGTCATCGGGGTAGGGTTATAGCAATCAAGGGGTGGCTATCCAACCAGGTCTTGCAATAAAACAATGCATTTTACAAAACAGGCCAATAGGTTGTATTTATAAATCTAGGATAAGAATGCATCAAAGGATGGGATTGGACTTGCCATTCGCAAAACCTTCCGGGAAGTCCTGATCGAGGTACTGTCCTTCAGGTTCGGGCTCACGGCACTGGTTCTCGGACTCTTGCTCGCAGTACTGCTCGTCGACGGGTTCTTCCTCGGTCACCTCGTGATCTACGGCGCACACAAACAAACATTCCATAAGGAAAAAGAATTAAGGTTTTATTTACAAGCCCGAATCAGGAATAACTTAAGAAACTATGGTGGGAGGAAGATTTTCGGGGGATTTCTTGATGGCAAGGCCGACATTATGCTAGAAATGGCGTGGTAAAGTTTCAGGGCAAACGGGGGATTTTTGGCGCATAAAATAATAGGCCGAACGGGGTTTTTAGGGAAGGAATAAGGGTCCAAGGACCTATTCGTAATTTCTGTTGGGAGGGGAGGGCTTGATTGGAATTTCCGGAAATACCTAGGGTACTCTAAAAAGGGTCAGGGACCTATCCATAATTATTTTGTGTAGTGGAGGGGTTCATTTTCTAAATAGAATGAGCAGGAGGGGGTTATTTGGGAAAAGGGTTTAAGGGGAGGTGGGGTTCTTTAGGGAATAGGCAAAAGGGCAGGGGGCTCAGGGCAATTGTGCCCTTCTTCTTCCTCCCGTTACCAGAACAGAGGAGGGGGTAGAGGCCGGCGGCGCCACCAAATCCGGCGGCCCAGGGGCACGGCGGCGGCCGGGGGCAGGGGCAAAACGGAGAGGGGAGCGAGGGGGTTCTATTCCTCTACTCACCACGGGCCGGGGTGGCGCGAGGCGGCCTGCCCACGGAGGCCAGGGGCGGCGGGCGGAGGGCTGGGCGGCGGCGGCAGTGCAGGGCCGGGGAGGGGGCTAGGGCTGCGGGGGAGGGTTGTGGCGGTGGCTGGGCACGGCGGGGTGTACTTATAGGCCGGCGAGGGGGGGGGAGAAGATGGCGCGGTGGAGGCCGGTGAGCTCGGGGGCGGCCAGTAATGGCGGTGGGGGCGGCGGTGGCGCTCGGTCGCCACTGCGCAGGGGTGGGCGGTGGCGTGTAGCGGGGAGGGGCGACCTGGGGGCGCACGGCGCAGGGAGGAGGCGGCCCGTGGCGAGGCGACGCGCGGCGGCCGGCACTGCTCGGCGCCGTGGCAGGCAGGGGCAGCGCGAGCGCCAAGACGGCACGGCGTGCGCAGAGGAGGGGTCGGGTTAGGCCATTCCTGTGGCGTCGTCAATGGAGAGAGAGGGGTGGCCGGGCGCTCGGCGTCGAGCTCTGCTCGGCGTCGGGCTGTGCGTGCAGGGGAGCAGGAAGCAGAAACAGAGAAAGGAGAAAGGAGAAAGGAAAGGAAAAGGGAAAGGGGAAAAGAAAAGGAGGGGGGGGGGGAAACGTCGGCGGATTTTGCGGCGGCGGTCGCGAGCGTGAGGTCGAGCACGCGGGGGGGGGGGGAATGCGTCGGCGGGATTCACGGTGACGGTCGTGGGTGCGGGGTTGAGCACGCGGCATGTCGCGGGGGTCGAGGAAAAGAAAAAGGATGGCGGTCAAGTTCGGGTGTCAGGCGGCGAAAGGTCGAGAGATGTGTTGGGCGATTAGGGGTTCGGACGGCAAGGGTTTAGGATCGATCCGAGCTTGTCGAGAGAATATTTTCTAGCGAGCGACTTGTGCTGTAATTTAGACAAGGTAAAAACGCGGGCGTTACAAATCCATCAGCTATACACCTATCGGCCACATTCTCGTTAGACTAGTATCGCACTTGTGGTCTTACCAACCTAGTTTAATATTAGTGTTCTGTTACACCTAATTCTTGAAATAAGTCTAACTTAGCTAACCCTATCGGCTGTACGGCACTCAGTTGTTGTGTTGACGTAATCCAGCCGATGCCACCACACCTAGTTACCTAGGATAACCTTTAAGCACATTTCAGTTAAGACACAAATGCTTTAAGAAGCATCCCTCTGCTAAAGTGATCGATGTTTTCATCGATCAATTAAAAAACCAGTGCACCTGTCAATCGGCTACCCAGACCAAAGTACACAACCTTGAATGAGTAAGATCGCATAGTAGACACGCCTCTGTTAGACATGACCAAAGCACGTCAATCGACTAAACCTGATGCATCCTCATCGGTTACGGCCAAGACCTATACACCAACCCATTAAATAACCAAACATGCTACCTAATGAAGTTAGTATAGATGTTTAGGGTAACCCACCCTGTTGCTTAACGTAACTAGTTAGTTTGGTTGATACCCGATAAATGACTGCCCAGTACAGGGTAGTTAGATTGTTTGTCAAAATGTAATGTTCCTTTATTTGGATTGCAACTTTATCGTGAATTGAAATGAAAGTGTATGCATCCATTGAACTCCATCTTGCATATCATGTAGACTCGATCTCTCTCTCGCTGACGGAAGTTACCAGCTAATCCTGGAACCAGAAGGAGGTTGTTCTGAAGACCCTAAGGACTTCGTCAGGGAATTCTCGGAAGGCCCGAACCAAAGTTCGGACGTTATTAACTTGACTAACCCCAGCCTCACCAGTAAAGGCAAGCCCCGGACATAACCTACTATTTTTATTACACTGCAATCTATATCTATTACGTATTCTATGCATTAAGTTCTTAGGAATTGCTTGAAACCCTAGTTGCATTCTCCTAGGAACCAATGTGATGGATACTAGTACTTGAGTCCGACTAGCTGCTATACTAATAGGGCCGGTAGAAGTCGGGTGATTTCCTGTCACTCGCGCGATATAGGAATTGTAATGATTACATTCCTGTTATCACTATAAGGATGCCGGACGGGAGTTTTGTGAGGTATCATGGTTGAGGTGATACCCCGTCTGTGTTGTTGAATTGGATAAGGCCGCGGGGTGTGTTAGCGGTGGTTAAGCATTTGAAAGTACTAACCACATGCCGCGAAATATGGTAAGCGGCAAGCCTAGTAACCAATCGGCCCGAGGAGTGGACATACCTCCCACCACTCGATTTGCTTCTTCTGGTTACTTATGTTCGACTGAGGAAATACGTGTTGCAAGGGCAACCAGGAATACGGGTTTTGTAGTCGCGCTACAGACGTATGTCCTGCACGAGTGATGTGCGTATGTTCCTGCAGTCGCTTGTGGTGGATCTGATCCACGAGTCGGAATGAAAGGTAAACGGTTGCTTCGGAACTATCGTTGGATGTTCCAAGCGTGTGAGTTAGGTTTACCTTGCAAGGTTAAATTCGATTCGAACCATCCGCCTCTCACGAAGACTGAGACTGCTTAATCCCTTTATCACATAGAGTAACAAGAGAAATATTATGGTTATCAAAGATGATGCTTGACCAAAGATTACACCATGTTTGCTTAGTTATAGTTGCTTAACTAGAATGGATAATTAACTAGAATCTGAAAGCTAAAACTTGAAGATAAGGATCTACTCTTTGTTGTTTTTTCAGCTGAAACTAAACCCAGAACCATTATAAGCTTTCATAAGTCTAGTTATGGGCTAAGTATACCCAATCCCGGGTAAGCCTTGCTGAGTATTAGTATACTCAGCCTTGCTAGTTATATGTTTTGCAGATGATGTCTGGAAGACTCTACTCTTCCCTTGCCTTAGCACCATGCTCTCCCAGAAGATTGGTCCGTGGAATGGGATCTGTCCTCGGCCAAAGTTGATGATATCGAGCGGTGTCGTGCTCGGGCTTAGCATGACATCCGTCTTAACAACGTGTTGCAATCATCGCGTATGTTTTCCGCTGCTAAAAACCATAGTTTTAACAGATTGTAATCTTTTCTCTGAATATAAATCTTCGTATCTCTTTTGGAAACCTTTGTAATGAAATTTTCTCTATGATGTAAAATGTGATGGTGATTGTATCTCTGGACTCACCTTCGTGTGAGGTAACCTTATTTGATCCTGTGTATCGGTGGTTTATCGGGACGTTACCCGACAGGCCAAGGGATTATACCGTTTGAAGCACGTTGGAGCCCTCGGAAGTGGACTCGCGTACTTGAGCCGGTATAATTCAGGTTGGTTCTGCCACAGCTGGTATCAGAGCTATAAGGTTACCCTGGAGATACATTTTACCTTAAAAATGCTTTCAGTATAAAAGTTTGACCAACAATATGTTTGGCAAAACTACGTTGGATCCGTTAAGGATTATGTATAGTACGTAAAGCCCTAGGATGATGTTTAAGGGAACTAGAGGTGGCTATAATATATGTATATATAACCCTAACTACCAGCATTACTTTTCTGTTAAAACTTAAATTCATGCACAACTCAACCTTATATTCTGTAACGACATCTTCGACGATGAGGTAAGAAGGTAAGGATCCTCAGCCAACTGAGGGAGCTTGGCCTTCCTGTCGGTGATGCGAACCGAATGCTGTTTCTCAAGCAGTGGCCTACTTGAGATGCTGCCAATGTACCAACTTAGGTTGACTACATTGGGAGTATAAGGTTCGGCGCAGGGTATGGCGATCGCTGTTCATACCCCCGCATTTTGCGGTACCCCCCGTGAATACATTGTTTCGATAACGTATGCTAACGTTGTCTGTACGGCGGTAATTGTACAGATGCTGTTTCTATAGTGAACAGTAATGTTTGGGGACGCTTTCATGACATGCTGGCATGAAAGGTTCAACATATATATATTGTGATTTTCTACAGGTATGCTAACCTCGTTACGTAAGCTTGAACGTAAGAACGACTAGTATATATATAGGGAGAGACGTATCTATATGATGCCACCGTACTTAACCACGTAAGTCCAAGGTTACATGGCAGTTATTTTTGTTTGTGAGGACGTGTAGAACGTGCATGCATCATGACATCTTGGATTGACCTGATTGCTTTGGTTGTTATGTTAATGTACTGAAATATGTGCTTGTATCTGAATGCCTGTTTTGACTTTGTGTTGTAGGAGTTAATGTAATCTGCTGGGCTATCTTATAGTTAAGAAAGTCTTTTGTGAATCAAGTGGATTGGGTTATGTTTGAACCCTATCACCGATTTTAGCTTGATAGCCGAATCAAACCCTTGATCGTGCTTTGAATCTGTTTCGGTAGAAGTATTGAACTTTTCCTTTGATGATTAAACCTTGATAACTATCATCAAATCCTTCAATCCATCATCTAGTGATCTATCTATCCTCTCTTGGTGTTGTACCTTATATCGTTGGCTATTCTGGTTACAACATCTGAGAGCTGCACCTTCAATTTTTGCTCAGATGATTTTAAGTAAAATAAAAAGATTCATGGCAAAAGTCATGCATCATAATACATGCCATCTCTGGTCAATGCATGGTGTTACATCATCATCAACAATCCGTAGACTGACTAACGGGTATACCTCCAGTACAGCTTTGGGTTGTCTTCGGTTTTCTAAGTCTTCCTTGCTGCTGTTGGCACTATAGGGTTGCTATTCCTCTTTTGTGGTGGTGTTTAATCACATAACCATGATGCCGTGTCGGGACCTAAGGCCTCATGTGCACTGCAGTCACATGATTGAGCCATTAGGAGCGCACTGGTGACTAGGTATATGTGACGTAACCCCACTGCAATCTCCTTTTATGCAACCTTACTAGTGTCCTAACTTTTGATCCTCGCTTAAGGATATAGAACTACCTAGGTGTTAGTTACGGGAGAACGGTTGTAGGGTGCGAGTCATACGCATCATCAACTCATGAGGGTATGCATCATACTTCATGCATATCATACGTGCATACATTGCAAGTATCATCATCCTTGCATCATAGTGTATGCATCATTTGGTCAGCATCATGATAATTGCATTGTGTCATATGCACCATCTTGATCGTGCATGGAGTCCTCCATCCTCATGTTGCACCATCATCGCAATCATACATCTCAACAGTGCATCCCAATCATGGTTATATATCGAGCATTGCACTTTAAATTGGAGCATTTATTCACTGTTTCTTGATTGCATCAATATAAATAGGCATGTTTTACAATCAACATCCTCTAAATCATTTAAGTAATAAACTCTGAGCAAGAATACTTCAAACATCACTTTGTCAAACCCTTGTACCATCCTTATTTGTTATCCATGAATTTTGTGATGAATGTCACCGACATTTGTCGTCCTCATGTACAATCTCTTATCTTGTCAAACTCACCTATGTACAATCTCTTCTTACTTTCGTTATACTCATCTCGCCATGCTCTCGTCATCAACCTCAATCTTCTCTAGTGCGATTGCTTCTTGCCATATTTAATGGGTGATTTGCTTCTCTTCCCTTCAGAGCCTTACGTCCGAATCTCGGGACGAGATTCTTTTTAGGGGGGAGGGCTGTGATAGTTCATGTGTTTGTAAACTAGACATATATTTTGTTAGTGTGAAAT
Source organism: Panicum hallii (assembly GCF_002211085.1). Taxonomy (NCBI): domain Eukaryota; kingdom Viridiplantae; phylum Streptophyta; class Magnoliopsida; order Poales; family Poaceae; genus Panicum; species Panicum hallii. The sequence goes on along the minus strand of NC_038044.1, from coordinate 32,814,166 downwards.
ATGTGTTTGTTTGTATAAAGTTTATGTGTGTTTATGTGAAGTTGTTGAAAATTTAAAGTACAAGTAAAAAGGGTATTTTTGTAATTACAGAAAACATAGGGTTGTTTTTGCAACATGTATTGGATTAGGGTAATTTCAAAATAAGTGAAAGTGGTTTTGTAAACATGTTTTCCTTGTTTTAACCCTTGTAAAAATATATATTTATTTATCCAAAAGTTTTATTGGAAATGTGTATGTTGAAGTGTGTAAAAATTTTGGGTAAAGTGGTAAAAACAAGGGTATTTATGTAATTTTATAAAAGTATAAGTCCTTTTACGCAAATATTTGATTTACAAAAGTAATTTTCAAAAGTTACTAGGGGCCAAATTATAAGAATGCAAGTAATCATGATAGCTTTGAAAACTTGCATTTAGGCCCAAGTTGTGTGTAAAATATGTAACAAGGACAAATCTTTAGAAAACTTAAAGTTAGTCCAAAATTTCAAAATAGAGTTGCATACTTTTAGTTTTTGAACTTAAACCCTAAAAAAAAGTTCTAGAGCTTGAAAAGTTTTACAACTTTCATTTTGAACACTTTTCCTTTTGAGCCCTAGTTTAAAAGTTATCGCTAATTTACAGACAGGTCCCTGGAATTTTGGAAAATTACATTCTGGTCCAGTCGTCCCCAACCTTCCTTCTTCTTCCTCTGGCTGCCTCCCCTGTTATTCTGCTTCACTGCCGCCGCCGCCACTCTTCTTTAATTCCGGCCGTCCGTGCGTCTCCCCTGCCCCCTCTCCACTTCTGGGCACCGCCTTATCTCTTCCCCGACCTTATCCCTTACTTCCCCCGCCCATTCCCGTGCCGCCACGCGCCTACCGCCGCCTACCCGAGCTGCCGGTGCTGCTCACCTGAGCCGCCGCCGTGGCGCCTGGCCATGTGCCCCTCCCTTCCCTTTCCTTCGCTATAAATAGCACCCCCAAGACCTCTGGAAGCTGTTCCCCCACTCCCTTGCGCCTTGCTCTCGCCGGAGCGCTGCTCCCAGTGCCGCCCGCCGCCGCCCTACTGCCTCCACGCCGGCAGACCCCCTCCGGCCGTTCCCTCTCCTCCCAAGTACACCAATCGGTGCGCCCGGATGCCCTCTTTCTCCCCACCCTATTCCCCTTGCTAATTAATCACTCTATCGCCGGAATCGGAGATGAACCCGAGCTCCTCCGGCCATCCATGGCAGAAGGACCCAATTGTAAAGTCCCAAATCTTTCCAAGGGTCCAAATGAAAGTTTTCAACCCTTCCTTCCTTTCCAATGTACTGAACTTTGAAAATTCCTAGGAAATCGTAGAAAATTCAAAAAAATGTAAAACCAGTTGTACTTGAATCTTCATTTCAAATTCTATCACTTTTGTTTTATGACCATGTTGTGAAAATAGATGGTTTGTGCTGTATTTAAAATAGGAGTAAGTAAGTGCTTATTATTTCATGTGAGTGGTATTTCTGATTTGTAAATTCAATAGAAAATTGTAGAAAATTCCAAAAATTGCAAAACCAGTTTTGTTTGAAACTAGATTTTGAACTCTACAACTTCTATTAAGTAAGTTTGATGTGAAACAAAATACTTTTGAATCTATGTTAAATCTAAGACATAGGAATAAAATATCCTATCCATAGTTCCAATTTTGTTCCAACATGTTAACTTTGTGATCATGATTTTTAATATACAATCTCCATAGATTAAATATGTAGTAATGTGGACTTTTTAAACCTAATCTTGTTTTATAATTAATTCTTATAAGATTGATCAATTCCATTTGTTTTATATGAAAATTAGCAAAAGTCTTTCAGAAAAGCTTATTTAATTAAATCTTTTGATCAAAATCTTTAAATATGTAATTGATTTGTATTTAAGTTTTCAAAACTTTATAACCCTAATTATCTAGAGTTCACATTCAATTTAAATTTAATTTAAACTTGAATACTTGATTTCTGCTCTCAATTAAATTAATGCTATAATCATGAATTGAATGTAAATGATTCAGAGCTTAGGTTCCCTTTTTGTACCATGAGTTCTTAAGTGTTAACCTTTTGGACTGCAGCTAATCTTTGAAATATAGCTTGTGTCCTTCTTGTTTAGCCTTGTGTAAAAATTTTCAAGTCTTCTCCTGCTCTTTAGCTATGGAATTTAAGTGCCTTTGTGTTGTAGTTGATGAAATGTTTGTTTATAGATTTTAATCTTGCTAGGACCTTTTCTGTAAAATCAGCACACCCCGGCCTTTATCGATCACATACCTTTAGGACACACTTATCGACTACATACCTATCATCTAGATCCGATCGACCCTGTAGACAGCCTTCTGAAATAGCCGATACGCACACAATCGGCAGCCAATGCTGATGCACTGTAGATTATGGCTAACCGATGGCCACACCTATCGACTAGGTACTCTGTCAGATTAAAATGTGAATCGGCTATGTGTGAACCTTTGTTAAACAGTCAATTTATCTGAGTTTTCACACTAGATCTTAGGATTCTTGCTTTCGGCTAATCCAAGCTAATTTTAGTTGTTTTCCATATAGGTCAATTGTGTCCGATCAATTCTTAGTTTTCCAATCTTTACCGGCACACTTCTACCTGCCGATTTGTCGGCTAAGAAGTCGGTCACGTACAATCCATCAGCTATACACCTATCGGCCACATTCTCGTTAGCCTAGTTTCGCACTTGTGGTCTTACCAATCTAGTTTAATATTAGTGTTCTGTTACACCTAATTCTTGAAATAAGTCTAACTTAGCTAACCCTATCGGCTGTACGGCACTCAATTGTTGTGTTGACGTAATCCAGCCGATGCCACCACACCTAGTTACCTAGGATAACCTTTAAGCACATTTCAGTTAAGACACAAATGCTTTAAGAAGCATCCCTCTGCTAAAGTGATCGATGTTTTCATCGATCAATTAAAAAACCAGTGCACCTGTCAATCGGCTACCCAGACCAAAGTACACAACCTTGAATCAGTAAGATCGCACAGTAGACACGCCTCTGTTAGACATGACCAAAGCACGTCAATCGACTAAACCTGATGCATCCTCATCGGTTACGGCCAAGACCTATACACCAACCCATTAAATAACCAAACATGCTACCTAATGAAGTTAGTATAGATGTTTAGGGTAACCCACCCTGTTGCTTAACGTAACTAGTTAGTTTGGTTGATACCCGATAAATGACTGCCCAGTACAGGGTAGTTAGATTGTTTGTCAAAATGTAATGTTCCTTTATTTGGATTGCAACTTTATCGTGAATTGAAATGAAAGTGTATGCATCCATTGAACTCCATCTTGCATATCATGTAGACTCGATCTCTCTCTCACTGACGGAAGTTACCAGCTAATCCTGGAACCAGAAGGAGGTTGTTCTGAAGACCCTAAGGACTTCGTCAGGGAATTCTCGGAAGGCCCGAACCAAAGTTCGGACGTTATTAACTTGACTAACCCCAGCCTCACCAGTAAAGGCAAGCCCCGGACATAACCTACTATTTTTATTACACTGCAATCTATATCTATTACGTATTCTATGCATTAAGTTCTTAGGAATTGCTTGAAACCCTAGTTGCATTCTCCTAGGAACCAATGTGATGGATACTAGTACTTGAGTCCGACTAGCTGCTATACTAATAGGGCCGGTAGAAGTCGGGTGATTTCCTGTCACTCACGCGATATAGGAATTGTAATGATTACATTCCTGTTATCACTATAAGGATGCCGGACGGGAGTTTTGTGAGGTATCATGGTTGAGGTGATACCCCGTCTGTGTTGTTGAATTGGATAAGGCCGCGGGGTGTGTTAGCGGTGGTTAAGCATTTGAAAGTACTAACCACATGCCGCGAAATATGGTAAGCGGCAAGCCTAGTAACCAATCGGCCCGAGGAGTGGACATACCTCCCACCACTCGATTTGCTTCTTCTGGTTACTTATGTTCGACTGAGGAAATACGTGTTGCAAGGGCAACCAGGAATACGGGTTTTGTAGTCGCGCTACAGACGTATGTCCTGCACGAGTGATGTGCGTATGTTCCTGCAGTCGCTTGTGGTGGATCTGATCCACGAGTCGGAATGAAAGGTAAACGGTTGCTTCGGAACTATCGTTGGATGTTCCAAGCGTGTGAGTTAGGTTTACCTTGCAAGGTTAAATTCGATTCGAATCGTCCGCTTCTCACGAAGACTGAGACTGCTTAATCCCTTTATCACATAGAGTAACAAGAGAAATATTATGGTTATCAAAGATGATGCTTGACCAAAGATTACACCATGTTTGCTTAGTTATAGGTGCTTACCTAGAATGGATAATTAACTAGAATTTGAAAGCTAAAACTTGAAGATAAGGATCTACTCTTTGTTGTTTTTTCAGCTGAAACTAAACCCAGAACCATTATAAGCTTTCATAAGTCTAGTTATGGGCTAAGTATACCCAATCCCGGGTAAGCCTTGCTGAGTATTAGTATACTCAGCCTTGCTAGTTATATGTTTTGCAGATGATGTCTGGAAGACTCTACTCTTCCCTTGCCTTAGCACCATGCTCTCCCAGAAGATTGGTCCGTGGAATGGGATCTGTCCTCGGCCAAAGTTGATGATATCGAGCGGTGTCGTGCTCGGGCTTAGCATGACATCCGTCTTAACGACGTGTTGCAATCATCGCGTATGTTTTCCGCTGCTAAAAACCATAGTTTTAATAGATTGTAATCTTTTCTCTAAATATAAATCTTCGTACCTCTTTTGGAAACCTTTGTAATGAAATTTTCTCTATGATGTAAAATGTGATGGTGATTGTATCTCTGGACTCACCTTCGTGTGAGGTAACCTTATTTGATCCTGTGTATCGGTGGTTTATCGGGACGTTACCCGATAGGCCAAGGGATTATACCGTTTGAAGCACGTTGGAGCCCTCGGAAGTGGACTCGCGTACTTGAGCCGGTATAATTCAGGTTGGTTCTGCCACAGTCCTGCTCACGGGTTGAACTTCCTCTGCCCACACACATGCGATGCGAAAGCATTGCCGACCGAACACCTCTGCTCGCACAAGAAGAAACCGTCCTTGACCTGACTGCTTCGGTGTGTGCACTGCCGGCATACTTGCGCAACCATTCGCAAGGCCGCCACTCCCGTTCCGCTTCCACACCATCCGCCTCCAACTTGCTTACGCGTGGTCTGTTGCTTTGCATACGCACGCGCCTGCAGAAACGAGCTGAGTCGGCCACCGGTAGAACACTCTCGCTCGCATCCGCGGACGTGCTAGTCCAAATCCGTTCGGACCTTCGCCTTCACTTCACCGCCTTTCCTTTCGGCTCGTCACGCCATAACCACTCCTCCGCCTTCGCGAGGACCGTGGTCTGCTTGCATTAGGGCCGTGCCTTCCGTTGTCCTCTCCTCGACGGCCTCCGATCAATGCGTTGTGCATCACTGCAGTTGGCATCACTTCTCCCACATCCAACATTTCGTCGAACACCTTAACTGCATCTTCGATACGGCCACTCCTGCACCACCAAAGATTACCGTGGCGTAGTCAGGGTCGACGCCACCGTGTTCCCGCATCTCGCGCAGAAGCCCCGCTACGCGCCGCCGGTTCCAGACCCGTTCCAAAACTTTTCCCTCGACCAGAACCTACTGGAGCTGGGTTCCCCATTACCACATCTCGTGTCTGCGGCGGCAACCACGGCAAGGGCTGCGTTCTGGCCACACCAGCCAAGGAACGGCGCCCTCAACCGCTCCTGCATCGCTTCGCTCGCCGCAGCCGCCAGTCCCACTCTCCAACGCCAGCCGCTGCCTCCAACCACGCGCCCCGAGCCGTCGCTCCAACGCCTGATGCCGCACCACTTGCCTGTGCCAAGTCCATCTCTCGCACGCCGCACCCGCCCAGTGCTGCTGCTCCACCTCTGCGCTCCACGCTGCGCGCCGCCAGCACCTGGATCGCGCCCAAGCCGAGCCGCCCCGCGCCGGCCGGGCTGCGCGCGCCCACGCCTGCCTCGCTCTGGCGCCGCTCTACCTCGGGCTCGCCCGCGCCTGAGCCCGCGCCGCACCCGCTCCTGCGAGCCGCTCGCCCCAGCGCTCGCCTCCTGCACCTCCCGCGCGCGCCTGCTGCGGCCGCCGCTCACCTCCGCCCGGGGCCCAGCCGCTGCCGCCAGCCGCCCGCTCCAGCCCCGAGCCGCCACCCCGCGCATGGTGGAACCCGCTGGGGTTTGCTCCCGATCTTTCGATGAGAGTGGGGGATAACTCGATTTGAGGAGGATCGACGTTGTGCTGCCCGACTACAACACCACAAGGGCTGCGCTGCGCCTTAGCGACAGTTACACCGCCTCCAATTTGTGTTGTTCTTGCTGTGCCAAGAACATCCTTGAACCTGCAAGCAAATCGAAGAACAAGCAAGAACAAGTGGACAAGCAAACAGCACACAGACCTTGCCCAAAGTATAAATCTGATACACACGAAGTTGGGGTTCTGAATCGAGCAAATCGGGTGGTCTAATCGACACACGCGTTTACAAGGAAGTAGCAACAGCTAACTTACAACCAAACAAAACCCAAGTGTCAAATGGTGGCCGCTGGTGGTTTATATAGGTGGGGGGGCAGCCAAGAGGCGTGGGGGGTGTAAACCCTAACTTAGAATGGGCCCCTAGTGGGCTGAACTAGATACAAGGGCCTCAGCCAAAGACTGGAAGACTGAACGTCATTTTGGTGATTCTGCTTAACTCCTTTGGAATTTCATCTTGAGGTTGGATCCATCTGAAAGTAGACTTCAGCAGCTTTCCAACAAGTACTCATGTGCTTCAAACAATATTCGGAGCTAAGAGTTATGGCCTTCCGAAGTTGCCCCTTCCTGGAGGTCCGAACTGGTATGGTCCGATCTGATCATCCACACTCGCTTTCTTGTCGTGTTTGCTCTCCCTCCAATCTGGTTCATGTCCCATGTTCCTAAGAATAAGAAAAGCATCACAAGAATTTAGTAGTACCCCATTCATGGATGATGGTTTGTGGAAAGCAAGGAACGAGTTTACCTGATAATTTAGCTCTCGTGCACGAGCTCTTGTCATTGGTCCTTCCTGCGTAGTAGGCATGGGTGTGTCGTTGGGAGGGATGTCCTCATCATCCTCCCCTTCTTGCATTTGAGTCGTCCTCGACTCAAGTTCATCTTCCTCACCCAAATATGGTTTCAAATCTGCAATGTTAAATGTGGGGCTAACCCCAAAATCTGCAGGCAACTCCAGTTTGTATGCATTATCATTTATCTTAGCTACAACTTTAAAGGGGCCATCAGCTCTCGGAAGCAACTTTGACTTCCTCAAATCAGGAAACCGATCCTTTCTCAAGTGCAGCCAAACCAAATCACCTAGTTCAAAAGTGACATGCTTCTTTCCTCTGCTACCAGCAAGTTTATATTTAGCATTCATGGTTTCTATGTTCTCCTTTGTGGTCTCATGCATTTTCAACATCAACTCAGCACGTTGTTTAGCATCAAAATTCAATCTCTCAGAAGTTGGTAGAGGCAGCAAATCAATAGGGGCTCGAGGCACAAAACCATAAACAATCTCAAAAGGGCTCTTTTTAGTAGTAGAATGTTGTGAACGGTTGTAAGCAAACTCAACATGAGGCAAACATTCTTCCCACATTTTTATGTTCTTTTTCAAAATAGCCCTAAGCATGGTAGATAAAGTTCTATTCACAACCTCAGTTTGTCCATCAGTTTGGGGATGACATGTAGTAGAAAATAGCAGCTTAGTACCTAATTTAGCCCACAAAGTTCTCCAAAAATGACTAAGAAATTTTGCATCACGATCTGAAACAATTGTGTTTGGCACACCATGCAAACGAACAATTTCACGAAAGAACAAATCAGCAACATGAGTAGCATTATCGGTCTTATGACATGGTATGAAATGTGCCATCTTAGAAAATCTATCTACAACCACAAAAACACTATCCCTCCCATTCTTTGTTCTAGGCAGTCCTAAAACAAAGTCCATTGAAATATCCTCCCATGGTGCATTAGGAACAGGTAGAGGCATGTACAAACCATGAGGATTAAGGCGTGACTTAGCTTTTTGGCATGTTGTGCAGCGAGCAACAAATCTCTTCACGTCCCTCCGCATCTTGGGCCAAAAGAAATGATCAGCAAGGACGTCTTCTGTCTTCTTCACACCAAAGTGTCCCATCAGCCCTCCTCCATGTGCTTCCTGCAGTAATAACAAACGCACGGAGCTAGCCGGAATGTATAGCTTGTTAGCTCTAAAAATAAACCCATCAGTTAGGACAAATTTTTTCCAAGTTTTCCCCTCCTTACAGTTCAGCAACACATCCTTAAAATCATCATCATGAGCATATTGTGCTTTAATCGTTTCCAAGCCAAAAATTTTGCAATCAAGTTGGGACAACATAGTGTAACGCCTAGACAAAGCATCAGCAATGATATTCTCCTTCCCTTTCTTGTGTTAGATGACATAAGGGAAAGATTCAATGAATTCAACCCATTTAGCATGCCTACGATTCAGTTTTGCTTGACTTCGAATGTGTTTTAAGGACTCATGATCAGAATGTATAACAAACTCTTTGGGCCACAAATAGTGCTGCCAAGTTTCCAAAGTTCGAACTAAAGCAAGCAATTTCTTATCGTAAGTAGAATAGTTCAAGCTAGGTCCACTCAATTTCTCACTGAAATATGCTACAGGCTTACCATCTTGCAGCAGCACGCCACCCAACCCAATTCCACTAGCATCACATTCAAGTTCAAATGTTTTATTGAAATCTGGAAGTTGGAGCAAGGGTGCATGAGTTAACTTATCTTTGAGCACGCTGAAAGCATCCTGTTGAGCTGCAGCCCAAGTGAAGGTTGTACCCTTCTTAGTGAGTTCATGCAACGGGGCTGCAATGGTGCTAAAGTCCTTCACAAAGCGACGATAAAATCCAGCAAGTCCTAGAAAGCTTCGCACTTGGGTGACCGTTGTGGGAACCGGCCAGCTGTGAATGGCTTCAACCTTGGCTTGATCGACTTGAATTCCCTACGGTGTCACAACATAGCCAAGAAAAGAGACTCGATCTGTGCAAAAGGTGCACTTCTCAAGGTTACCAAACAAACGTGCATCACGGAGAGCATCCAAAACAGCACGCAAATGATCAAGATGGTCTTCTAGTGATTTGCTATAGATCAGAATGTCATCAAAATATACCACAACAAATCTGCCAATGAAAGCGCGTAAAACTTCATTCATTAATCTCATGAAAGTGCTGGGTGCATTAGTGAGACCAAAAGGCATGACTAACCACTCATATAGACCGAATTTAGTTTTAAACGCTGTTTTCCATTCATCTCCTAATTTCATGCGAATCTGGTGGTAACCACTACGCAAATTAATTTTTGAGAACACAATTGAGCCACTCAATTCATCAAGCATATCATCTAGCCTAGGGATAGGATGACGATATCTGATTGTTATGTTATTAATCGCTCGGCAATCTACACACATGCGCCAAGATCCATCTTTCTTAGGAACCAAAAGGACAGGAACAGCGCAGGGGCTCAGAGACTCACGCACGTAACCTTTGTCGAGCAATTCTTGCACTTAGCGCTGAATTTCTTTAGTTTCTTCAGGGTTGGTCCTGTATGGTGCACGATTGGGCAAGGAGGCCCCAGGAATAAGGTCAATCTGGTGCTCAATCCCACGAATTGGTGGCAGCCCCGGTGGCACCTCCTCTGGAAAAACATCCGCATACTCCTGCAAAAGATTAGTGACAACAGGGGGCAAGGAAAGAGGTATGTCCTGAAGTGAAAACAAGGTTTGTTTGCAAATCAAGACATAGCAAACAGCAGTGGTAGCATCAATCTCATCCAAATCAGATTTAGTAGCAATGAAACATGCCCCTTTCAGCCTGATCTCATTTCTGTTATCATGAACAGATTTGGCACTTCTCTTTTTGTGCTTCTCAAGTTCATTTGCCACAATCTGATTTTCACTTTTAGCCTGTTCCTGATTCTTCATTTTACTAGCTCTAGTAAGTTCATCTTTTAAAATTGCTTCAGGAGACATTGGGTGCAACACAATCCTTTTATCATGGTATTGGAAGGAATACTGATTTGATCTACCATGATGCATAGAATCTTTATCAAATTGCCATGGCCTTCCTAGCAGAATACTACATGCTTGCATTGGCACAACATCACATTCAACAACATCTTTGTAGGATCCGATGGCAAGATTAATTCGCACAAGTTTTGTTACCTTTGCCTTACCGGTGTTATTCAGCCATTGAATGCAATATGGATGCGGGTGTGGTTGGGTGGTTAGCGCAAGCTTCTCCACCATGTCGCTGCTGGCCAAGTTGTTGCAGCTACCTCCATCGATGATCACTCGACATGAACGCTCTTTGATGACACACTTTGTTTGGAACAATGTGTGCCGCTGATTTTGCTCCGCTTTCTCCATTTGTGCGCTCAGCACACGCTGCACAATTAGGCTCTCATAGCGGTCGGCTTCAGCTGCATTAATATGTTCTTCCGAGCAGCCCTCACTTCCTGCATGGTCAGCCGCAAGCAATGCAAGTATATCTTCATCAAGTTCACTAGTAGATGAGTACTCACCATCATTTTTGACCACCAAAACACGCTTGCTTGGGCAGTCATGCATGACATGTCCAAATCCCTTGCAGCGGTGGCACTGAACATCTCTTGTTCTACTTGTGGATGCCACCGATGAAGTGGTTGCAGCAGGTTTTTGCGTTGTCTTTGTTGCTGAATTTGTAGGGTTGTCACGAGGCTTGTCGCTAGAAGGTGGGGCTGCTGTTCGAGCTGACGATGAATAAGGTGCAGCAGCACGTCCAGTTGATGGAATGCTTGAGCGGGGCTGCGTGGAAAAATTCCTTCCTGCAGAAATGTTAGTCCTGGTACTTGCACGTCGTCCCTGCACTTCCCTTTCAGCTTTGCAAGCAAGATGGAACAAACGGGTTATGTTAGTGTACTCTTTATAAGCAAGGATGTCCTGAATTTCCCGGTTTAACCCGCCCAAAAATCTAGCCATAGCAGGTTCCACATCCTCCTCTAAATTGCAGCGTAGCATGCCCATTTGCAGCTCTTGATAGTATTCTTCTACACTTTTAGTACCTTGTTTTAACTGCTGCAGCTGGTTTAAAAGATCACGTTCATAGTAAGATGGAACAAATCTAGCCCTCATGATCCGTTTCAAAGCATCCCAAGTTTGTGGCATGTTATTAGGATTTTTCTTACCATGTTCTATCCACCAAACGGAAGCAAAATTAGTGAATTCACTAGTTGCAGCCCTAACACATGCATTTTCAGGAAAATCATGACAAGTAAACTTTTGTTCAACAGCCATCTCCCAAGTAAGATAAGCATCCGGATCATATTTACCATCAAAAGAGGGTATCTTAAATTTTATCTTACTGAAAGCAATGTCATTGTTATGTACCTCATGTGGACGTTGTCCACCCATACCTCGACGGTTATGATGTAGACGTCGCTGGCCTCGATCCTCAACTTCGGTGTCAGCAGCATAATCAGCACCTGAATTTTCTGCGCCATCCTCATCCTCCTGGCCACGTCCTCTACACTGATCATTCGTCTTTGCATGGAGCTCATCAAAGCGCCTTAGAAGAGCAGCGAGACTCTTGTCCACGCGAGCAACCGTCATCTCCAAACCTGCAAGCTTGGTGTTGTTGGAAATCTGTGCGGCCTCCATTTGCCTAATCTTTTCATTTATCACCTGCAAATCATTATCAATTCCAAAGATGTACTCTCTCACTTGCTTTTGAAAATGTTGTACGATGCCTTTGGTGCGAGATGTAAGCAGACCTCCACCATCCTCATCCTCACTCCCTGCACCTGCCATGGTTAGCTTGCAGCAAACAAAGTCACAAGAAGTTGCCTACCAACTAAAGGAAATAGGTGGTGGCACACTATATGTTCACTCACACTTTTCCATTCAAGTTCTTACATGTTCTTACCAAGCAAGGCAGGAGGTGTCGGCAGCTAGCAAGAACAACACAAATGGTTACACAAGCACAACCCCGTGATGTAGTAGATGATTTGTGGAGCTATAGGTGGCTGCAAACAAAACAAATCAAGGTACAACTAGAACCACATTAGTCAAAGCAAGTTGAATAGACATTCATTGATGGTCCTATGCTGGTCCTAGTGCCAAATCAAGCTAGAGATGTGAGCCTGAACACAAATGTTGTCACACACCAAGACAGCAAGGAATGCAAGAAAATAACAGCTCTATTCCCTTCACTTTTTTTTCTCTTCTCTTCTCTTTCTTTTTTTTTTGCTCTTTCTTTTTCAGGGGCTAAAACTCTTTTGAAAACCCAACAACCCAAACAAAGGGATTGCTGCACACAACTCCTTTGAAATTAGTTCCAACATCTCAACTTTCAGACAGCAGGTCGTGAATCTCAAGTGCTATTGCGACGCGCTCAGAAGGAGTTAGGGAGCAAATTTAGATCCGTTGGAAAGAACACGAGATAAGCTTTCCAGATTGTATTTAAACATTTGAATCGGACATGTAACACAAGATATAGGACTGTTTTCTTCTAGTGCTCAGATCTGGGAAGATGGATTCGTGGTGGCAGAAATGACAGCGGAAATATGAATAGATTTGGTGGATTTCGTGGTGACTAAAACGTGACCAGAACTCAAAACTCTAAGGATTGAACCACTAAGAACCAGCAACTAGCCCAAACAATGCAACTGAAAACTCAACAAGCAAAGAACTAAGCAGAACAGCAAAAGCTCAAACTTGTTGTTGGGATTTTCAGATCTAGCCTATTTTTGTGTAGTTTTCTGGACTGTAGGTAAAGGGATTGGTAGAATCTCTCACCGAAAAAAACCTTGCTCTGATACCACATGGTGGAACCCGCTGGGGTTTGCTCCCGATCTTTCGATGAGAGTGGGGGATAACTCGATTTGAGGAGGATCAACGTTGTGCTGCCTGACTACAACACCACAAGGGCTGCGCTGCGCCTTAGCGATAGTTACACCGCCTCCAATTTGTGTTGTTCTTGCTGTGCCAAGAACATCCTTGAACCTGCAAGCAAATCGAAGAACAAGCAAGAACAAGTGGACAAGCAAACAGCACACAGACCTTGCCCAAAGGATAAATCTGATACACACGAAGTTGGGGTTCTGAATCGAGCAAATCGGGTGGTCTAATCGACACACGCGTTTACAAGGAAGTAGCAACAGCTAACTTACAACCAAACAAAACCCAAGTGTCAAATGGTGGCTGCTGGTGGTTTATATAGGTGGGGGGGCAGCCAAGAGGCGTGGGGGGTGTAAACCCTAACTTAGAATGGGCCCCTAGTGGGCTGAACTAGATACAAGGGCCTCAGCCCAAGACTGGAAGACTGAACGTCATTTTGGCGATTCTGCTTAATTCCTTTGGAATTTCATCTTGAGGTTGGATCCATCTGAAAGTAGACTTCAGCAGCTTTCCAACAAGTACTCATCTGCTTCAAACAATATTCGGAGCTAAGAGTTATGGCCTTCCGAAGTTGCCCCTTCCTGGAGGTCCGAACTGGTATGGTCCGATCTGATCATCCACACTCGCTTTCTTGTCGTGTTTGCTCTCCCTCCAATCTGGTTCATGTCCCATGTTCCTAAGAATAAGAAAAGCATCACAAGAATTTAGTAGTACCCCATTCATGGATGATGGTTTGTGGAAAGCAAGGAACGAGTTTACCTGATAATTTAGCTCTCGTGCACGAGCTCTTGTCATTGGTCCTTCCTGCGTAGTAGGCATGGGTGTGTCGTTGGGAGGGATGTCCTCATCAGCGCACGTGCTGCGCGCCTGCGCGCGCTCGCGCTCGCCCAGCTCCTGCTGTCGCCTGGGGCTCGCCCGAGCCGCGCCCGCGCCGCCTGGGGCCGCATCCACCCCCGCGCCTGCGGCCACCCGCTCGGCTATGCCACGCACGCCTGCTCCGCCTGTGTGCTGCCTGTGCTGAGGAAGGGAAATAGAAGGGAGAAAGAGATGGGCGGCCGGGTGAAAGAAAAAGGAAGAGCGCCAGGATAAGGAAGAGGAGAGAAGAAAGACAGATGGAATTCCCCAAGGGCTTATACGTAAAATCAGAGAACTGCAAGGACCTATTTGTAAAACAAAATTTCCATTGATTTAAAACTCAAATGAAGAAATGCCCAAAACGAAAGTTGGAGAGTTTTTCAAACTCCACAATATTGCTTTAGGGCTCAAGTTCAAAAATTCAAAACTTACATCTTTACATATTAAATTTTGAACAAAAGTTGGATTTGAGTTACTTTTGTCCTTGAGAGCGTAACTTTATAAAATTCAGGACCTAAATGCAAGCATTTATGACATGTCATGATGACGGGATAGACTCGTCATAATGATTGGATAGACATGTCATGATGACTTGCACTTTTTACACTTTAATCCTGAATAACTTTGAGAATTACTTTGTAAAACAACTACTTACACAAAAGGACTTGTACTTTTATAAAATTACATAAATACCCTTGTTTTCACAACTTTATCCAAAATTTTACACAATTCGACATCCAAACATTTCAAATGAAACTTTTGGATAAATATATATATATTTTTTTACAAGGGATAAAATAAGAAAAACATGTTTGCAAAACTACCCTTCACTTATTTTGAAATTACCTCCTATTCAAATACATTTTACAAAAACAACCCTACGTTTTTCTGTAATTACAAAAATACCCTTTTTTTCTTGCACTCTAAATTTTCAAAAACTTCACACAAACACACACAAGCTTTACACTCACAAGCACATACTTCAGACTAACAAATATATGTCTAGCATTACAAGTACATGAACTGTCACATATTCGCGTGGTGTCTGAATTCCTAGATGTTTTTCCTGATGATCTGCCAGGTATGCCGCCTGATCGCGACATTGAGTTTTCTATTGATCTCTTGCCTGGCACAGCTCCTATTGCTAAGCGGCCCTATCGTATGGCACCTGTTGAGTATGAGGAAGTTAAGAAGACCATCGACGAGTTGTTAGCCAAGGGCTATATCCATCGCAGTTTCTCTCCTTGGGCTTTTCCTGTATTGCTTGTAGAGAAGAAGGATGGCGCGAAGAGAATGTGCATCGATTATCAGGATCTGAATTCAGTCACCATCAAGAATAAGCACCCGTTGCCCCGCATAGAGGATCTTTTTGTTCAGCTTCAGGGTGCTTGTGTATTCTCGAAGATCGATCTGCGTTCTGGGTATCATCAGCTGAAGATTCATACTGAGGATATCCCGAAGACGGCATTCACCTGCAAGTATGGGCTATACGAGTAGACGGTCATGTCCTTCGGCTTGACCAATGCTCCGGCTTTCTTCATGCATCTGATGAACAAGGTTTTCATGGATTATCTGGACACCATTATGGTGATATTCATTGATGATATCCTGGTATATTCCAAGTCAGGGGCAGAGCATGAGAAGCATCTGAAGCTCGTGTTGCAGAGGGTTAGAGAGCACAAGCTGTATGCCAAACTCAGCAAGTGCGAATTCTGGATTGACGAGGTTCCATTCCTCGGTCATGTCATCTCCAAGGGAGGTATTGCGGTGGACCCCGGCAAGGTGAAGGATGTGCTTGACTGGGAGGTGCCGCATACTATGAAGGAAGTTCGCTCCTTTCTGGGATTAGCAGGGTATTATCGGAGGTTCATTGAGAATTTCTCCAAGATTGTGAAGCCTTTGACTTCTTTGCTAGAGAAGGGTGTGGATTTCTCGTGGACTGATGAGCGTCAGTTCCTCTGCACCTCCACCCTTGCCAACCCCCGCAGTAGCTCCACCTTGGTGCCAGGAAGCTTCTCGAGGCCTTCACCCGTGACCCCGACCCGTGCAACCACCGGAATTGCACCCGCGGACCGCCGCCGGTATTCTGCCCCCACCACCTCGATCCCTCGCCGCCGGCGATCCCCGGACCTCCCTGACCCCCGTAGCACCTTCGCAGGTCTTTCCCGAGCCGAACCGTGGAACCCAGGAGCCCGGGGAACCCCTGCATCGGCTCCCTCCGCAAGCTCCACACCGACCCGCTGCCCGGACCTCGCCGCCGGCCACCCGGCGCTGCTTCTCCGGCCAATTCAAACCCTCGGTGAGCATCAACACGGTCCCCTCTTCCTTTTGAGCTAGCTATCATGGACCGTAGGCTGCAGCCGAGGCCGGAACACCGTCGCCGACGTTCCTCCACTACCGCTCCGCCGTGGCAGCACCTCTGCAGCGCAGCACGACCCCATCCGATGCTCGTTCTACCTTGCCTGTGCACTGCGCACGCGCACATGACCGTTTGCCACCGCTCCTGTGCCCAGAACTGCGCGAACATGCACACGCCGGCGTGCGCCACCGTGCAGACCCGCCTCCGCCGTCGCGCGCGCTGCCCAGAGCACCCTCGAGCCCCGCTTTGGCCCCAGGAAGATCACGCATGACGCGCTGATCACGCCAGACCCAGAGCCCGATCGATTTGACCCCCGGGGCACCGTGTACGGTGAAGTCCGGCGAGCTCGAGCCGCGAGACACCGCGGAATCTGGATTTTGGCAACCGCCCCGCCGTCCCCGCGCGCCCAGTCGATCCTAGCCACCGGATCCGAAGCCGACGTGCCAGATTAGATCCGTCCCAACTCGAGTCCGAGCCGTTAGATCTAGATCCAGTGGCCCAGATTAGAAGATACCCCTTCGACCTGGCAGTTTTGCTAAAGAGGCCCTGGGTTATTCAGAAACCAACCTGCAGTCCACGTTAGTTCAAAAGTAATTCCATTTAAGTCCTATTTTTAGCGTCTAGGCCCCTAAGCTTCTTAGAAATAGAACCCACCGTCCAGCCCCCTGTTCTTTCGCGTGATAGACCCTAGATCTACCCTTTAATTATGTTTAGACCCCTAGTTTTCATGCAGAACCCCCTGGAACTTCAGTTTTCTCACAGTTAAGTCCCTGGATCTTGTTTTAGCCCTAGTTTACGTGTCTTATTCCGTTTTAAGTGGTTTTCGCGCCCACGCGATCGATGTAACATGTAGAATAGCTTTAGCTTAGTTTTGTGTGCTATTTTATTGTATTGTTGTACTTTTTCTTATCTTTTGCCATTGTTTGCATGTATGTGCATGTGTGGACCATGTTTTGGCGTTGCGATCGTGAGTGGACGTCGAGCCATCGGAGGAGTACCAGGAGCCACATTCTTCAGACGCGTTTGAGCAGCAGCCAGGAGAGTTTGAGGAAGGCAAGTATAACATGAACATCCTATCATTTTTAAATACAATTTCATACTGCATTTTAATACTGTATGCCTATAAGAATTTTCTAGACACTTTTATCCTTTATATAAATACCTTGGGTTGCATTTTGGTTAGTTGTGCTAGGTGCTGCGCTCTCACACATTATGGTCCTTTTTAATTAAATTTGATTAATGGTATATGCTTGAGCGGCTCACGTCTCGTTAAAATATATTTTTATAGAAACTTGGTTTAGGGGGCCAGCACGGTGCTTAGTGCTTGGTTGGCCACTCTCCATAAGGACCGGTTCATAGAGCGACAACCTGGGACAACCGCGCAACCACAAGACTGGAATGGGACGGTCTTGACTTACTAATTAGGGCATTTTGGTTTGGGAGTAACTTACCTGCGGGGCAAGAGGGGTGGTAAACTTCGATGGTCCCTGCTCCTCCGGCTTGGTCTATGCTGTGTGCTTGTACCCCCATGAGATGGGCCCCACCGTTGCCGATCCAGAAACCTTAGCGGTTACACCTTACTAACATGGTCCTTTGTAATGGTCTCGTAGTGCGCTTGCTAGTCATCTCGCCTAAGGAAGTGTGATGAACAACTAGCGTAGCTCACGACTTGTGGGTAAAGTTGTGCAACCTCTCGAGAGTGTAAAATTGGTATACTAGCCGTGCTCACGGTCATGAGCGCCCAGATCCTCCGTCTGATTAGTGGGGTTTATCTTTGGTGGTTTGGCTTGAATTTCAGTAGACTCATGAGTAATTTTAATTGATTATTCAATAACTTGGGTTATGGTAATTCATCCACTTGTAGTAAATAGCTTTAATAAAATTTGCCCAGATTAAAAGCTAACGTAGTTGAGTCAGCTAACCGTAGAGCCTCATAGTTTGTGTTATACTTGTTGAGTACAAGTTGTGTACTCACACTTGCCTTCTCTACTCTTCTGTTCTGTTTGGGATATCTTCGACTGCTGCTCAGTACCAGGCGACGTGGAGGACTACATCAGCGGACTCGATGATTTCTAGGCGTTTGTCTCCCAGCCGACGCCCCTGTGGCGCCCTGTTCTTCATGTATTCATTTTACGCTTCCGCATTCCTTGAACCAATTCTTGATTCGGTTGTAATAAAGATATTCATTTACAATTTATACGCTTTTACTTTGTGATATGTGTTGTGATATCTTGATAATTCTATTGTATATATGCGTGACTTGATCCTGAAGCATATATGATTGCTCGGTTTATGTCCTTGTAAATCGGGTGTGACAGAATTGGTATCAGAGCTGTGTCGACTGTAGGACGAAGCCTAGATAGAAATAGTGGAGTCTAAGGACTTCTTTTCTTTTGCCTTGCCTCCGCAAAACTCAAAAAAATTTATTTCTGCTTCTATTCCTTGAGTCCTAAAACTTCGATTTGCTAGTTCTCTCTCTTGTCCTTTCCAAGAATTAGTCTGATCTTTTCCGTAGACGTTGGCCTGCAATTTTCTGTATGTCCTCATAAGCCTAGGATGCCTTGCAAAAGAAAAATACGCTAGAGCGCCTGTTTGTTTTAGTCGAGTGGTGTGATAAACTCGGCTAAGGTGTGAATATTGAGTGTTTGTGATTGTGCAAGTGTTTGTTTTGGATTTTTGGTTGATTGCATAGTTTAGAAGTTAAACTTGCTCATGCAAATCGACTTTAACGCAAACTTGAATTAAGTAATAAAACTGAGATAGATCATTGGGGGTAAAACCGTACGCTCTTTTCTCTCTACCTTATCCGGTCAGAGTTTTCTTCCCAGAATTGTATAATACCGGTCACTTATAAATTTCGTTTCTGCTGCAAACAGATGGTGAACACCAGGAGCACCGGCCCCGGTTCTGGCCAGTAGGGGCAGAACAATCAGAGTACCAGCCAGCCGATGCTGATGCCTCCACCCCTGACTCCGGAGCAGTTCTTCCAGCTCCAGATGCAGATGATGGCTACCCTGAACAACACTGTTCAGACTCTGCAGCAGATCCACACTCAGCCGCCGCCTCCTCCACCGCAACAACCCCGCGACAGGTGTGCAGACTTTCTAAGGGGTCACCCGCCGACGTTCTCCCATGCGGCAGATCCACTCTAGGCAGACGACTGGCTTCGTTCGGTGGAGCGTCAGCTGGATGTCGCTCAGTGCGATGATCGGGAGCGAGTCCTATACGCGGCAGGGCAGCTGCGAGGCTCAGCACTTGATTGGTGGGAGTCCTACCCAGCTCACGACCGCGACGCCCTCACTTGGTTGCAGTTCCGGGAACGCTTCAGGAACCACCACATCCCCGCTGGAGTCATGAAGATGAAGCACAAGGAGTTTCTTGCGCTTAAGCAGGTAAATTAGAGTAAAATCTTTCCGCAACTCCTTTTGAACTCAAGCCACCCTTGTTTACCTTCGTGAAATAGGAAATGCTGAGTAATTTCCATCTTCTTTTTTCGGTACTTATCATTTCAGGGAGCTATGACGGTGACCGAGTACCGTGACCGTTTCCTCCAGCTCGCTCGCTACGCCCCCACTGAGGTCGCCAATGATGGCGATAAGCAGGAGTGCTTCAGGGAGGGACTGGACGATCACATTGAGTACGCGCTCCTGAACCTCCGCTTCGACAACTTCAACCATCTGGTTGACTCCACCCTCAACACCGAGCGCAAGCGTTGGGAGATTGAGGACAAGAAGAGGAAGATGACTCCTGCTGCGTCTGGCAGCAACACTCGGCCTCGATACCAGCACCCGCAGCAGCAGAGGCAAATTCAGCCGTACCTGCCATGACAGCAGCAGTACCCGCCTCGTCCCCAGCAGCAGCAGCAGGTGGGACAAGGCCAGAGGCTTCCAGCACCGCCGGCACGCTCAGCTCCACCCGCTCCACCAGCTCCGCGGTAGGGAGTGCCTACTCCTCCTGCTGGACAGCAGGCTCCAGCATTCCCACGGGCGTGCTATCACTGTGGCGAGCCGGGACAATACGCCAACGCTTGTCCCCGGAAGGCGTAGTCTGGACCGCAGGGGCGCCCAGCTCAGCCCAAGACGCCATCACAGGGAAGGGTGAACCACGTGATGGCTGAGTCGGCGGCCGAGGCTCCCAATGTGGTTATTGGTACGTTCATGGTTAATACCCACCCTGCTACAGTGCTTTTCGATACTGGTGCTACGCATTCCTTCATTACTCAGTCTTTTGTCGAGCATCATGGTATTCATACTAGCACATTAAAGAGGTGCATGTTAGTATCTTCACCGGGAGGGCAGTTGAGGTCTCATATCTTCTGCCCTAGAGTCAGTGTTGCCATAACGGGGGTAGAGTTCAGTGCAAATCTGATGGTGCTAGACACCAAGGGTATCGATGTGATTTTGGGAATGGAGACCCTTGCTAGAGGGGCGTCAGAATTAATTGTGCTCAGAGGACTGTCCACTTGTTAGCACCGGACGGATAGGAAGTCATAGTTAGTGCTTCGGAGCCTTCTGGATTTCTTTGACAGATGGAGACTAGACCCACAGATGGTATTCGCATGGTGTCTGAATTCCTGGATGTTTTTCCTGATGATCTGCCAGGTATGCCGCCTGATTGCGACATTGAGTTTTCTATTGATCTCTTGCCTGGCACAGCTCCTATTGCTAAGCGGCCCTATCGTATGGCACCCGTTGAGCATGAGGAAGTTAAGAAGACCATCGACGAGTTGCAAGCCAAGGGCTATATCCGTCGCAGTTTCTCTCCTTGGGCTTTTCCTGTATTGCTTGTAGAGAAGAAGGATGGTGCAAAGAGAATGTGCGTCGATCATCGGGATCTGAATGCAGTCACCATCAAGAACAAGCTCCTGTTGCCCCGTATAGAGGATCTTTTTGATCAGCTTCAGGGTGCTTGTGTATTCTCGAAGATCGATCTGCGTTCTGGGTATCATCAGCTGAGGATTCATACTGAGGATATCCCGAAGACGGCATTCACCTGCAAGTATGGGCTATACGAGTATACGGTCATGTCCTTCGGCTTGACCAATGCTCCGGCTTTCTTCATGCATCTGATGAACAAGGTTTTCATGGATTATCTGGACACCTTTGTGGTGATATTCATTGACGATATCCTGGTATACTCCAAGTCAGGGGTAGAGCATGAGAAGCATCTGAAGCTCGTGTTGCAGAGGCTGAGAGAGCACAAGCTGTATGCCAAGCTCAGCAACTGCGAATTCTGGATTGACGAGGTTCCATTCCTCGGTCATGTCATCTCCAAGGGAGGTATTGCGGTGGACCCCGGCAAGGTGAAGGATGTGCTTGACTGGGAGGTGCCGTATACTGTGAAGGAAGTTCGCTCCTTTCTGGGCTTAGCAGGGTATTATCGGAGGTTCATTGAGAATTTCTCCAAGATTGCGAAGCCTTTGACTTCTTTGCTAGAGAATTTCTCCAAGATTCCACTGCACCTCTGCTCTTGCCAACCCCTGCAGTAGCTCCGCCTCGGTGCCAGGAAGCTTCTTGAGGCCTTCACCCGCGACCCCGGCCCGTGCAACGGCCGGAATTGC
Organism: Panicum hallii; assembly: GCF_002211085.1. Taxonomy (NCBI): domain Eukaryota; kingdom Viridiplantae; phylum Streptophyta; class Magnoliopsida; order Poales; family Poaceae; genus Panicum; species Panicum hallii. Next base: position 32,792,448 of record NC_038044.1, on the reverse strand, counting down.
ACCCGCGGACCACCGTCGGTATTCTTCCCCGCCACATCTTTCCCTCGCCGCCGGCGATCCCCGGACATCCCTGACCCCCATAGCACCTTCGCAGGTCTTTCCCGAGCCGAACCGTGGAACCCAGGAGCCCGAGGAACCCCTGCATCGGCTCCCTCCGCAGGCTCCACACCGACTCGTCGCCCAGACCTTGCCGCCGGCCACCTGGCTTTGCTTCTCCGGCCAATTCAAACCCTCGGTGAGCATCAACATGGTCCCCTCTTCCTTTTGCACTATCTATCATGGACCGTAGGCCACAGCCGAGGCTGGAACACCATCGCCGACGTTCCGCTGCCGCCGCTCCGCCGTGGCAGCACCTCTGCAGTGCAGCCCGACCCCACCCGATGCTCGTTCTACCTTGCCTGTGCACTGCGCACGTGCACAGGACCGCTTGCCACCGCTCCTGTGCCCAGAACCGCGCGAACGTGCACATGCCAGAGTGCGCCGCCGTGCAGACCCGCCTCCACCGTCGCGCACGCAGCCCAGAGCACCCTCGAGCCCCACTTTAGCCCCAAGAAGATCACGCATGACGCGCTTATCATGCCAGACCCAGAGCCCGGTCTATTTGACCCTCGGGGCGCCATGTACGATGAAGTCCATCGAGCTCGAGCCGCGCGCCACCGCGGAAACTAGATTCTGGCGACCACCCCGCCGTCCCCGCGCGCCCAGTCGATCGTAGCCACCCGATCCGAAGCCGACGCGCCAGATTAGATCCATCCCAAATCGGGTCCGAGCCAATAGATCTGGATCCAGTGGCCCAGATTAGAAGATACCCCTTCGGCCTGTCAGTTTTGCTAAAGAGGCCCTGGGTTATTTAGAAACCAACCTGCAGTCCACGTTAGTTCAAAAGTAATTCCATTTAAGTCTTGTTTTTAGCGTCTAGGCCCCTGAGCTTCTTAGAAATAGAATCCACCGTCCAGCCCCCTGTGCTTTTGCATGTTAGACCCTAGATCTGCCCTTTAATTATGTTTAGACCCCTGGTTTTCACGCAGAACCCCCTGGAACTTCAGTTTTCTCACAGTTAATCCCTAGATCTTGTTTTAGCCCTAGTTTACGTGTCTTAGCTCCGTTTTAAGTGGTTTTCGCGCCCACGCGATCTATGTAACACGTAGAATAGCTTTAGTTTAGTTTTGTGTGCTGTTTTATTGTATTGTTGTACTTTTTCTTATCTTTTGCCATTGTTTGCATGTATGTGCATGTGTGGACCATGTTTTGGCGTTGCGATCATGAGTAGACGTGGAGCCATCGAAGGAGTACCAGGAGCCACCTTCTTCAGACGCGTTTGAGCAGCAGCCAGGAGAGTTTGAGGAAGGCAAGTATAACATGAACATCCTATCATTTTTAAATACAATTTCATACTGCATTTTAATACTGTATGCCTATAAGGATTTCCTAGCCACTTTTATCCTTTATATAAATACCTTGGGTTGCATTTTGGTTAGTTGTGCTAGGTGCTGCGCTCTCACACATTATGGTCCTTTTTAATTAAATTTGATTAATGGTATATGCAACTTGATTCTGAGAGTGGCCCTCTGTGCTGTGTGCTTGAGCGGCTCACATCTCGTTAAAATATATTTTTATAGAAACTTGGTTTAGGGGGCCAGCACGGTGCTTAGTGCTTGGTTGGCCACTCTCCATAAGGACCGGTTCATAGAGCGACAACCTGGGACAACCACGCAACCACAAGACTGGAATGGGACAGTCTTGACTTACTAATTAGGGCAGTTTGGTTTGGGAGTAACTTACCTGCGGGGCAAGAGGGGTGGTAAGCTTCAATGGTCCCTGCTCCTCCGGCTTGGTCTATGCTGTGTGCTTGTACCACCATGAGGTGGGCCCCACCGTTGCCGATCCAGAAACCTTAGCGGTTACACCTTACTAACATGGTCCTTTGTAATGGTCTCGTAGTGCGCTTGCTAGTCATCTCGCCTAAGGAAGTGTGATGAACAACTAGCGTAGCTCACGACTTGTGAGTAAAGTTGTGCAACCTCTCGAGAGTGTAAAACTGGTATACTAGCCGTGCTCACGGTCATGAGCGCCCAGATCCTCCCTCTGATTAGTGGGGTTTATCTTTGGTGGTTTGGCTTAAATTTCAGTAGACTCATGAGTAATTTTAATTGATTATTCAGTAACTTGGGTTATGGTAATTCATCCACTTGTAGTAAATAGTTTTAATAAAATTTGCCCAGATTAAAAGCTAACGCAGTTGAGTCAGCTAACCGTAGAGCCTCATAGTTTGTGTTATACTTGTTGAGTACAAGTTGTGTACTCACACTTGCCTTCTCTACTCTTCTGTTCTGTTTGGGATATCTTCGACTGCTGCTCAGTACCAGGCGACGTGGAGGACTACATCAGCGGACTCGACGATTTCTAGGTGTTTGTCTCCCAACTGACGTCCCTGTGTGGCGCCCTGTTCTTCATGTATTCATTTTACGCTTCCGCATTCCTTGAACCGATTCTTGATTCGGTTGTAATAAAGATATTCATTTACAATTTATACGCTTTTACTTCGTGATATGTTTGTGATATCTTGATAATTCTATTGTATATATGTGTGACTTGATCCTGGCGCATATATGATTGCTCGGTTTATGTCCTTGTAAATCGGGTGTGACAGATAAGAACAGAAGATTCAAGACTAATTTGACTCTCAGCTTGATTCTTCAATTCAACCTAAGGCTCAGGGCCTACTGCATATGGAGTGCGAGTTTAATCGCACCCCACATAAAAGAAGACTTGAAAACTACATGGGGCATGAGCACCTCACAACCTCAATATGTGGCAGAACCAACCTGAATTATACCGGTTCAAGTACGCAAGTCCACTCCAGAGGGCTCCAACGTACTTCAAACGGTATAATCCCTTGGCCTGTCGGGTAACGTCCCGATAAACCACCGATACAAGATCGAATAAGGTTACCTCACACAAAGGTGAGTCCAGAGATACAGTCACCATCATATTTTACACCATAAGGAATTACATACAAGAGTTTCTAAAAGCAGTACAAAGTTTCAAACTTAGATAACACACTACAAACTGTTAAAGCTATAGTTTCTGGCAGGGGAAACATACGCGATGATTTACAACACGTTGTCAAGGTGGATGTCATGCTAAGCCCGGGCACGACATCACTCGGTATCTTCAATGTTGGCCGGGGACGGATCTCACTCCACGGACCAACCTTCCGGAAGAGCACAGGACCAAGACAGGGGAAGAGTAGGGGCTTCAGAGACTTTACCTGAAAAACAAGTCACTAGCAAGACTGAGTATACTAATACTCAGCAAGGCTTACCCGGGATTGGGTATACTTTAGCCCGTAACTAGACTCATGAAGGCATTGTAGAGGCTTTGGGTTTATTTGCAGCTGAAAAGCAACAGAGAGTATAACTTACCTTCAAGTTTTAGCTTTCAGATTCTAGTTTGATTAGCCATTCTAGGTAAGCACGTATACTAAACAAGCAAGATAGAGATTATCATCCATCTAGATTATTCCATCAACAATTCCACTTTTTACTCGATGTGGTAAAAGGGATAAGCAGTCTCAATCCTCGTGAGAGGCGGACGATTCGAATCGAATTTAACCTTGCAAGGTAAACCTAACACACACGCTTGGAATACCAACAGGGCGTTCCGAAGCAACCGTTTCCCTCATATTCCGGGTTATGGATCAGGGCCACCACAAGCGACTGCAGGACCGTACGCACACCAATTGTGCAGGACATACGTCTGTAGCGCGACTACAAAACCCGTATTCCTGTCTGCCTTGCAGAACGTACTCCCACACGTCGGTGCGTGTGAACATAAAATAAAAGTCGAGTGGTGGAGACAAGTCCATTTGCCGGGCCATTCGGGTACTAGGCTTACCGCTTACCATATTTCGCGGTATGTGGCTAGTACTTTCAAACGCTTAGCCACCACTACCACATGCTGCGACCTTATCCACTTTTAACAAAATAGACAGGGTAAACCTTCAGGTCACGATACAACACATGACCCTATCCATCATCCTTATAGTGGTTACAGGAATGTAAACATTACAATTCCTATATCGCGCGAGTGACAGAAAATCACCCGACTTTTACCGGTCCTATTTAGCAGAGCATCTAAACGATAAGGACTCGGGTACAATACATTGGATTTCTACGATATCATGCAACTAGGGTTTCATTTCAACTCCTAGACGTAATGCAAGATATATAATATAATAATGGAATTGTAATAGATTGAAATACTGGGATATGCACCGGGGCTTGCCTTTACTGGTGGGACTGGAGTCAGGGATGTTAGTATTGTTATCTTCTGAACTTTGGTTCAGGGCTTGCGATATCCCTTGGTGACGTTCATTTGGTCTTCAGAAACATCCTCCGTAGACTCCGGGGAGATCTTGTAGGTACCGTTTGTAGAAGTAGTCGTATCTACATGCAATGCAACATTACATTCAAAGTGTGCACATAAAACTATCTTACTTCACAATAAAGTTGCAATCCAACACTCATTTAACATACTACTCACCTAACAACCAAAAAGATCTAAAATTAAACTTAGACAGAGCTTTAGGGGAACAACTAATTAGAATCGACTGCTCGTTGAAGATTACAACAGAGCCGATTGGAAACCACAGAGGTTTATTCGATTGAAAGGTGCATCGGTTTCCTAATTGATCGATGAAAGCATCGATTACTTTAATAGAGGGATGATTCCTAAAGCAGTTGTGTTTTAATTGAGATGTGCTTAAGTGTTACTCTAGGTAACTAGGTGTGGTTGCATCGACTTGTTTATGTCAGCACGACAATTGAGTGACGTACAGCTGATTGGAGTGTGATTGAGGGTATGTGATCGATAGATGTAGATAGCCGATCTCTCAGTCGATAAATCGGTTGATAGAAGTGTGTAGATAAGGATAGGAAGACTAAGGGTTGATCGGCCATAACCGATATAGAAAACAACTAGAATCGGCTTGGGTCGGCCGATAGCAAGAGTCCTAAGATTGTGTGTGCATCTCTGATACATTGACTATGTGCAGCCGCTGTAGGATAGAACAAAAGAGTGGTATCAGCGGTAGCCGATATTAGAAAGATATCAATCGTATCAGCTAACCAGCCGATGGTAGAAGCATATCAAAAGAAATGCAACGGCTGACAGCTGTTACGCAGAAACATCATAGACTCAAAAGAAACGGATGCTTAGCGGCTGAGCTGATAGCCGATACTGAAGTATAGCTGCAAAGAGGTATTGGCTAAGTAGCAGATACACACGGATTAACAAGGATCTTTATACGAGGAGAACCTTAATGAAACGACAATCAAGACGAGGACAATGTCTTGAGGGCAGAGATATGAGCACTCGGGTGACAGGATTAACTAACTGTCACATATCTCCATTTAAAACATATATTCTATACTTATTTCTCAGCTATATCACATGCATACAATATAAAGCACAATAAAACATTCATTCCCTAACATTTAACCTGGATCACAAATTAAATACTCTCAACTCAAAATCACAACATAAAACTGGTAGAGTTTGACTTAGGGTTTCAAACAAAACTGATTTTACATTTTTATGAACTTCCTACGAAAATCTATGAAATGTAGAAGTTTACGGATTTGAAATAAAGAAAGTTCTGGAAAAATTACAGAGAACACCCTAGAACTTTCTAAATCAAAGCAATCAAGTCCCTGGTCGGGGACAACAGAGAGCAGGAAATAACGACGATATTCCGGCAAAGGAATCGCCGGCATTAAGAAGATTCAGTAGGTCAGGGCAAACCTTGGGGTAGCCTTGGTTGTGGAGAAGAATAGGCGGAAAGTGAATTTCCGCGGTGAACAGGATTGGTGATGAGAAGAGCTCGACGGTGACGAAGAGTAGAAGTTGCTGGATGTCGTGGATCATGGGACGAGACGATGGAGCCGAATTGATTCGCTAGGCCAACTCCTCCGCGAACCTCAAGGTACTCCTGCTCTCGGTTGAACTTCCTCTGCTCACGCACGTGTGCCAATGAAACATGGCCGGCACACCCGCGTAGCTCTCTGCAGGACTGCCGTGCTTGGTTGCGTCGAGGCTCCTCCGAGCTCGTCACGCCCAACCGCGCCTTCGCTCCGCAACTTCTCCTTCCGACTTGCCACGCCATAAGCGCTTCCCCGCCTCCGCGAGGATCGAGGTCTGCTCGCACCTGGCCGCCTATAAACTCTCCACGAGCAGTCTGCAGTGCCGCCGGACTTCATCCGTTGCCCTCGCCTCAACGGCCTCTAACGTTCTCCACGCGCGACTCTACTACCTCCTGGGCGGGTCCGCCCCGAATCGTCGCGCTGCATAGCTCCCTCTTCTTCCAGCTGCCTAACCTGTGTTCGCCCGGCCTTGCCGCATCACTCCCGCGCTCGCACACGCGTGTTCGCGCCACCTGGGCCTACCCTTGCCTCGGCCGAGCCACTCGCGCGCACGCGCCAACCGCGCCTCCAGCGCCCTCCGCGCGCGTTCCGCTCAACACCTGTCCACACCGCCAACTTCCGTACGCCATCGCGTGCACGCTCGCGCCACCCGCTCGGCGTCGCTCACGTTCCTGCCGCTCCAGCACCTGCACCGACTCTTCAGCATGCGAGCTCCTGCGCCGCCGAAACCATGCCACTCCAGCTCCCGTACTCGCTCGACGCCAGTTCGCTTGCGTCGCGCCGCATCAGCTCATGCCGGAGCCGTTCGTGCCAACTCAGTTGCGGTCGTCGCTCGTGCGCTCTGCTCCCTCGCACCCATTCCTCCTGTGCCGCCCAGCTCCTGCTCTCTCTCTCGCGCCACAACTGTTGCACTCGCCTGGCGCCCATGCTCCTGCACCTGCCAATTCCGAGCGCCAGAACCGAGCCGCTCCCCCGCGCCAGCGTCTGCAGCCACACGCCACCAGCGCCGTCTCCCGCTCGCCCCGCGTCCGCGCGCAACGCCGCGCCGCTCGTTCCCGCTCTGCCGCGGCCCGCACCTCCGCTCGCCCTTGCCGGGCCGCACACCGCTCAGCCCAGACCGCGCGCTGCCGTTCTCCTGCGCGCTCGCCGCCCCGGCGTCTCCCACATCGCGCGTCCGCCTCGCTCCTAGGCCGAGCCGCCACCCTGGCTCGGCGCCTGCCACGCGCGACCGCCAGCACCCCGCCTGGGCCCGCCAGCCACCGCGCCTGCGCCTGGCCGCTGCCGCGGCCCACCGGCCGAGCCGCCGCTGCGAGCTGCAGCCGCCCGCCTGCTCCCTCGCCAGCGCCCCGCCTAGCGCAGCGCCTCCGCTCCGTCCGCGCGTCGCGCCAATGCCTGGGCCGCGCTCGCGCCCCGCTCGGGCCCCTGCGCCTGCGCCTGCCGCCGAGCGCCGGCCCACTCGTGCTGCGCCACTCTGATCTGCACCGCGTGGGGGAGGAGATAGATAGAGAAAGAGAGAATCGGGTGGGGATAGGATGGAACCAGATGATAGTGCTGCCAGTGGAAGAAGATAAGGGCGCCAGGGTTAAAAGAACAGAGGAGAAGGATGAACAGTTTTCCCCAAGGACCTATGCGTAAATACAGAAAACTGCAAGGGCCTGTCTGTAAAACAAAATTTCCCGTTGATTTAAAATCCAAATGAAGAAACGCCCAAAACGAAAGTTGGAGAGTTTTTCAAACTCTACAACATTGCTTTAGGGCTCAAGTTCAAAAATTCAAAACTTATATTTTTACACGTGAATCTTTGAAAAATGTCGAATTTGAATTGCTTTTGTCCTAAAGAATAAAACTTTATAAAATTCAGGACCTAAATGCAAGCATTTATGACACGTCATGATGACGGGATAGACTCGTCATAATGGTTGGATAGACATGTCACGATGACTTGCACTTTTTACTCTTTAGTCCAGGGTAAATTTGAAAGTTACTTTTGTAAATCAAACATTTGCATAAAAGGACTTGTACTTTTATAAAATTACATAAACACCCTTGTTTTTACCATTTTACCCAAAATTTTTACACACTTCAACACACACATTTCAAATTAAAATTTTGATTAAATATATATTTTTACAAGACATAAAGTAAGAAAAACATATTTCACTTATTTTGAAATTACCCTAATCCACTTACATTTTGCAAAAACAACCCTAGGTTTTTCTGTAATTGCAAGAATACCCCTTTTTACTTGCACTTTAAATTTTCAAAAACTTCACATAAACACACATAAGCTTTATGCAAACAAACACATATTTCACACTAACAAAATATTTGCCTAGCGTTACAAATACATGAACTGTCACACAATACACCCAAGGAAGTACTCGGAAGACACCTTCACGATGAAGTTCGGAAGAACTCGAAGACCCCTTAAGAAGTACACGAAAGCCTGCAGTACTCGACTACGAAGAGCTCACTCGACTACGAAGAGCTCGGGGGCTTTTTAGACCTGGGGCCATGGGACTGCGCACATGGCATGCATATTATAGGATAAGGGATGGGATATGGCCCACACCCTACACAAGTTGTAACTATTCGTATAGGAGTAGAACTAGTTGTAACAGAAGGAAACTACCAGAGTAGTACTTAGGTAGGACTCCTAAGCTCGTATCTGGCTAGGATTTCCATGTAACCCTGTCCCCCCATGTTGCCTTCAAATCCCGACGCCCGTCGCCGGAGACGAAGAACACACCCTGGAACACATGCACACGAACTGGAACACAGAGAGCACGAGAGTTTTGGTGCCACAACTAACTGGCATTTTCCATGTATTGATAATAGATTTATACAAATGCAAGTGGCTAAACCGTGCCACGATGCTGCGATTCCCACGCCTCCACTTTGGCCACGCCATCCCACGACTTGAAGACCTGATCACCACCTCCAATACACCTAGGACTCGACGAGAAAGAAAGAGAGACATTGCCTGAACTCATGCAGTGTGGCCTGTACATTGACGCGCTCCAAGTGGCTAAGAATGAGCTCCTTTATTCTAGCTAAGCCATACAACACGACTAAGCTTGGAATATCTAACAATATCCCCCATGCTCGGTTCACTTCAAATTGATGATGCCAATCTTGTCACAAATTTGACAGAACCTCGCCCACCCAAATGACTTCCTTAGGACATCAGCAAGCTGCTCTTGAGTGCTCACATAGTCCAAGCAGATCTTCCCATCATCCACACATTTGCGAATGTAATGAAATTTAGTATTGATATGCTTGCTTCTATCGTGGAGGATAGAATTCTTGCTCTGGGCGCTTGCTGACTAATTATCCATCTTCAGTACAGGCGGCTAGACCTTGACACCCGCAATGTCACCCAGCAGCCTTGCTAACCACACAGCTTGGCATGCCCCTGCTGCACCAGCCATTGTAACACCCTAATTTTTAAATTTAGAAAACCTAAGTAAATTTTGTTAGAATTCCTTTTAGGATCCATAAGATTTTTATTCCATTATTTTGATTTTAGAGCATTTACCATGAATTAAATAGTAATTTACTTAACCCTAAAAAGAAATATAAGGAAATATAGGTTTTGTGCATTTCATGCTGCATTGCATTGTTTTATTGTTTGTCTTCTATTTGAATTTACATTTCAATTTCAAATTCAAATACATTCAAATGCAATTCTTTTTCCCCCTCTTATTCTCTTTGGGCCTGGCCCATCTTCTTTTTCTCCTTTTCCTCTTTCTTTTCCTCCTTGCGGCCCAGCCCAGCCGGCTCTCTCTTCTCTCCCGCACGGTCCAGCCCAGGCGGCCTTGCTTTCCTTCTCTCCTTTCCCCGCGCGGCCCAGCTTGCTTTCTCTTTCCCTCGGCCCAGTCCACCCGCACCCCTCTCCTTCTCTTCTTTCTCCCGCTGATAGCCGGGGCCCACCCATTAGGGTCGTCCCCGACCTCCAGCCGGACTCGGGCTCGAGGTTGAGTCCACCCCCGGCACGCCTTCCCCCGCCGCGTGAGGGGCCTCGGGCCCGCACGCCAAGGCCGCAGCTGCCCCTATTTAAAGCCTCACCCCGTGCCCTAGCTCTCCCCAAGCCGCAGCCGCCACCTCCCGCCCAAGGAACCCTAGCACCCGAGCTCCGCCGCCGCACACCATACCCGCGTTTCAGACGCTCGTCTCACCACTGCTCCGTAGCTCCCCTCCGTCGAGCTAGCGGCCTAGAAGCTCCACGTGGTGGTGAGGATCCTCGCCGGCCTCTCTTTTCCCCTTTTCCCTGGCTTCTCACGCCCACGCAACCTCGCCGTCACCGCCGTGCCGCACACTGCCGTCGTGCACCTCCCTCGGTCACCGGCGCTCCTTCTTAAACCCGTAGATGCGTTCCTCGCGTCACCCTCTTGGTCCCAGTGCAATCCCCGCTCGGAACCGAGGCCGGGAGCGTGTTTACGTGTTTTCCCCGGTGAGCCGCCACTCCGCCCTCGCCGACGGCGCCTCGCGCCGCTGCCGCGCGCCCCAACCGTCTCATGCCGTCAGATCTAGATCCAACGGGTTAGATTAGATCTAACCCAAGTCAATAGATCTAGATAACAGTCAACACAAGGTTGTTTTGCGCTTTAGCCCCTTAGCTTTGTAGAAACCAACCTGCAGTCCACGGTAGTTCAAAAATATTCACGAATAGATCCTTTTTATTCTATTTAGGCCCCTGTCTTTTCCAAAAATAGATCCTGTAGTCCTATACCCTTCTGTTTTACAATCCAGACCCTAGGTCTAAGATTTAATTATGATCTAACCCTCGGTTTCTTTGGTCAGAGCACTTCTAGTTTCAAAACTTCTACAAATAGGCCCTAGGATCATGTTTTAGCCATAACTTCTCCGTTTTAACTCCGTTTTCATCGATTCTTGCGCTCACGCAACCCTTGCGACATATGCAGTAGCTTTATAACATTATTTTGCTCTATTCATATTGTTTGGTGTACGGTTTCTTGTTTATTGTATTTGTTTGCTTGTATCTACTTGTGTGGTATGATAGACGGTGCGCAATTCGAGGGTCCGCAAGAGCCGAGCTTCAAAGATGTTCCCGAGCAGCAGCAGTTCTTTGACAAAGGCAAGTGGTCGTTGATCATACTCCAGTCCCGATAACATTATAAATATACATATTTACTTTATATGCATGCATGTGTCTAGAATATGATGGATCCCAAATTAAGGATGTGCCTAGTTTCTATTAAACTTCCTTGATTAAACCTGGGTTATTATATTTATATCGTAGCTATGCTAGTTGCTTTTACTTCGACTTTGGTTGGATAACTTGAAAATCATGCTACACTGGTTTACTTATGTTCTGGAATACTTTTATGGTGGTAATTAGGATCATTGCATTAATTGGAACATGGAGAACCACCTAGGAAAACAGTACAACCATAATACTACATGGCTCTGGTTTTGGCTGATTAATTAGAAACTTTAGCTTATGATAATCTTACCGAAAGGGCAAGAGGGGTTGCATCGTCGGGGTATAGCTCAGTCCTCTTGAGGCATATTGATATGTGTGGTCCTTCGCTAAGGCACTAACTCATTAGGTAGGGTTATGACCGCTTTGACTTGAAACCTTGGCGGATTGTCATAAGTTAGGAAAACTTTATAAAGGCCTCGTAGTGAATCCCTGCCACTCACCTTGGAAGTGTTTAAGGGCCTTACAAACCTGGGCATCAAGGGAAACACAAATTGTGGTTAAAGTGTGCAACCTCTGCAGAGTGAAAAATGATATATCTGTCGTGCTCACGATTATGAGCGGCTTGGACACTCATATGATAATTAAACTTAAAGATGATATAAATCGATGTTCTTTATCTATTTATTTATGTTGATGTTATGTTATCTCTTATTTATTTAAGGGTTGGTATATACTTACACTTAGTTAATGCTGCTTAATAAAACTTGGCCAACTAAAAACGCTTATCGCAGTCAAACCATGTCAGCTTTTCCTTGATTATAGCCTTGCATGTCATATAATTTACTCCACTTGCTGAGTACCAACCATAAGATTACTCACGCTTGCTTTATTAAAAACCAATGCTGCTCAGAACAAGATAATTGCCTGGAGTTCCCTGAAGATTTCGAGGAATACTAGGCGTATGTCTCCCAGTCATCTGCCTATGAAGTCGAAGTCCGCTGCTAGTTATCAACGTTTATTTATTCGTTTAAGACTAAGACTGTGGATCATGTCATAAAGTACTATTATACTCTATTTCGTTAATGCATTGTTTTGGGTATTCACTTGTGATGTCTACTGTATGTGCGGAACTTGATCCTAGTGCACATATAGGATGCATTCGGTTATCTTTTCTAAACCGGGTGTGACAGAAGTGGTATCAAAGCAGTGTTGACTGTAGGACGTTAGCCTACTTAGTAATAGTCAAATTTTAAGGCTTATCTTGTTTAATAGCCTAGCTTCTGCTTGCTCACTTTTGAAATGTGCTTACTTCTTGATAATATCACTAATATTACCTCCTTGACTTCATGCTTGCCTCTCAAGTGTGCTAATATTTTTCAAAATGTAATTTTGCTTTAAGGTCACCTATAGCATTTTCTAAATATCCTCTATCTTGTGCTGCCCTCACTTTTGCTACAGATGGCCAGAAACAAGCAGACCGCCCGCAAGAGCACCCGTGGACCGCCGCATCCGATCCATCATCCACAGGAAGTGTCCGACCAGGAGAGGTCCGAGCAGACGGAGCCCAAGTACGTGATACTCGAGGACGATGATGATGACTACTACAGCCACCCTGAAGGAGGCTGGGTGGACACTGACACCAAGGAGGAGCCCATGGATTTGCCGGAGGACCACCCTGAGGTCTCAAGTGGCAGCAATGAGGATCCTGTAGGAGGAGACAGTGCTGATCCAGGTGCCACAAGCAGAGACGAGGATGAGGATGGTGACGATGACTCAGATACACCCGATGGTGGTGATGATGACCCAGATGATGATCCAGAGCCAGCCGTCATCGCAAGCCCACCGCCACCTAAGCCCCACTATGAGAAGCAGATACATCGCTTGGACTTTGCTGAAGGTCCATTCCCCACACTAAACTGGAGGGCAAGCAGAGGATTGGCTTCCCGCTGATGCCCCACTATGAAGCTCACGTGTACAAGAATGCCCAACACGAGGAGGAATGGTTGGTGGCAGTGGTGATTAGTGTTCCGAACGAGAGACATGGCAACCGGGTGGAGTATTCCAAGCACATTGATGATGTGCCCAGGAGGACTTTGGATGCAGGGACTAGTGAAGCCGCTAGGAGAGTGCTCTACTATCTTTTCCACGCTTACAAGGATGAACTTCAAGGCACTGAGTTTCAGCTGTTCCCACGGCGCAAGAGGGGAGCCACCTGTGCGCAGATTCCTGCCCCGCCCCTGGGGAAGGAAGCTTGCTCATGGACACTACGCAGGAGTTGGTCGCCGCTCTTAGCACGGACTTGGATGCTGCCGGAGCAGAGATCCAGAAGGTCAAGAGGAAGCTGATGAAGACCATCAGGGAGAAGGCGATTCTGGAAGCTTGGCTGAGGGGAGATCTGGAGTACCTGCCAGAGTCACCTCCTCGCAAGCGCGTCCATTACGGAGAGCCCGGCTACCACACCCGATATCGATAGAGAGGATAGATCTAGGAGTTAAGATAGGAGTATGTTTTGTTAGATAGAAGTTTTTCTAAGAGTCTTTTATAATCGCTAGTTCAAAACGGTCTTGATAGTGTGCTTAATTTAGATTAATGTGTAGCTGTGCTTGGTTTTGGGAAAACAATGTGATTTGGATCTTTGTAATGATTGCGATAAATTGTGGAGTAATGACCACAATTATATTAATTTTAAGTTTATAATACAAATAGATAGTTTAGTAAAGCTTGGGGTTGTCTATCTTCTTTACTATTTTATCTTATCCTTGATCCTACCCTTTTTCCATGATTAATTTCATGAGTCTCATTTTTCTAACCGATCAGATGGTGAACACCAGGTCTGGGTCATGAGTTGATCAGCCTGTAGTGCCACAACAGAGAACAAGCAACAATACCAACCCCGATCCTCAACAAAGTCAATCACACCAGGCGTCACCTGCAGGGATGGAGCAGTTTCTCGCCGCCCAGACTCACCTACTCACCAACATGGCGAATACTATCGCCAACATGCAGGCATAGATGAACCAAGCTCCACCACCACCAGCAAGAGACAGGCACAGGGAGTTCATGAGCCACAAACCTCCCTTGTTCTCTTACTCATCTGATCCCCTGCAAGCTGATGACTAGATCAAGACGATGGAGAAAATGCTGAACATCGTCCAGTGTACTGACAGGTAGAAGGTCCTTTATGCATCAGGCAGACTGGAAGGGACTGCTATAGATTGGTGGAATGCTTACACCACAGCCCATGACACCCCCAACACCATTACCTGGCAGGAGTTCAGGAACTAGTTCAGGGAGCACCACATACCCAAGGGTCTAATGAAGCTCATGAAGCAAGAGTTCCTTGCGCTAAAATAGGGATCCATGTCTGTGAGTGAGTACCGGGACAAGTTCATCCAATTGTTTTGCTACGCTCCCGCAGATGTAGCAGATGACGCAGAGAAGCAGGATCACTTCAGGGATGGTCTGATTGGTCCTATCAAGTATCAGTTGATGGTGCATACTTTTGAGAACTTCCAGAAGATGGTGGACAATGCCATCCTGGTGGAGCATGCTCGCAAGGAGATGGGTGAGCAGAAGAGAAAGTTTGAGTCGTCAGGGCAGTTTAGCAGCAACTCCCGCCCCCGTTTCGCGCCCCCGCAAGGAACACCTTTCCGCCTAGGAGGACCCCGCAAGGAACACCTTTCCGCCTAGGAGGACAGAATGTCAACTACGGGCAGAATCAGTACTAGCGCCGCAACCAACAGGGTCAGCAGCAGCAAGCTCAGCGTGCCGGTCAGTCAGTGCAGCGTCCCAACTTTCTGTAGAATCGCCAGGGCACTCCTACTGAAACACCGATGAGGAACAATGCCTCTGCTCCCACTGGTTGTAATACTTGCTTCAGATGTGGCGAGGTGGGACACTATGCTAATGGTTGTCCCAAGAGGAACGTCCAGAATACTCCAGGCCAGTTCAACAATAGTGGACAGAGGCGGACCCCACAGCAGTAACAGCCCAAGAACAAGAACCAGACGCCGCAGAACAACAAGGGTCAGCAGAACTTCATCCGCGGGCGTGTGAATCATGTGGCCGTGGAGACCGCTCAGGAGCTCAAGATGTTGTATTTGGTATGTTTCTCGTCAACTCAACCCCTGCATCAGTTTTGTTTGATTCTAGGGCATCGCATTCCTTTATTTCTGCTCAGTTTGTCGCAAAACATGGCATTCCCGTGCATTCCATGTCCAACCGCATGCTAGTTAGTTCGCCTGGGGGAAATATGAAGGCCATGTATCAGTGCCTAGGCATTAGTTTCAAGATTATGGGCAGGGAAGTTCGTGCCAACTTCGTGGTGCTGGATTCCAAGGGAATAGATATCATACTCAGGATGGGATGGCTGAGCAAGGTTGATCCAGTGATTTAGTGTGCCAAAAGATCAGTACTTCTCACGAGCCCAGACGGTGAACAATTTGAATTCGTTGCAACACTTTCATCGGCAGCAGACTATGCAGTGAATCAGTTGAAGGCAGATTCAATTGAAGACATCAGAGTTGTCTGCAAGTACTCGGACGTCTTCCTTGATGATTTACCAGGTATGCCCCCTAAAGGCGACATTGAGTTCATCATAGATCTCCTACCTGGTACTGGATCTATTGCTAAATGGCCATATAGAATGTCAGTTAGTGAACTAGAAGAACTTAAGAAACAGCTAAAAGAATTGTTAGATAAACAGTTCATTTGACCTAGTTCTTCACCTTGGGAAGCGCCTGTGATATTCGTTGAAAAAAAAGATGGTACACAGGGGATATGTGTTGATTATTGGGCCTTGAATGAGGTTAGCATCAAGAACCAGTACCTGTTGCCTCGTATAGAAGACCTGTTTGATCAGTTGAAGGGAGCCAGAGTATTCTCCAAGATTGATTTGAGGTTAGGGTATCATCAGCTGAGGATACGACCCTCCGATATTGCCAAGACAGCTTTCACTAGCAGATATGGGTTGTATGAATACACAGTCATGTCATTTGGGTTGACTAATGCTCTAGCTTACTTCATGTATCTAATGAATAAGGTGTTCATCGAGTATTTTGACAACTTCATGGTGGTGTTCATTGATGACATCTTGGTATACTCCAGGGATGAGGAGGAGCACGAGGGACATCTGAGGCTTGTTTTGCAGAAACTAAGAGATAATCAGCTGTATGCTAAGCTCAGCAAGTGTGAGTTCTGGTTGAAAGAGGTCTCTTTCCTTAGTCATGTTTTCACAGGCAGAGGTATTGCAGTGGATGCAGGGAAGGTCAGAGATGTGTTGAATTGGGAACCGCCAACGATAGTGTCAGAGATCCGGAGTTTCATAGGACTCGCGAGATATTACCGGAGGTTTATAGAAGACTTCTCTAAGATAGTGAAACCCCTTACATCACTACTAGAGAAAGAGAAGAAGTTTGTATGGTCAGAGGCATGTCAGAACAGCTTTGATGAGTTGAGAAAAAGGTTGACTACCGCACCAGTGTTGGCTATGCCTGACATTCACAAGAGCTTCGACATCTACTGTGATGCTTCTAAACAGGGTCTTAGCTGTGTGTTGATGCAAGATCGACACGTGATTGCATATGCATCCCGTTAGTTGAGGAAGCATGAGCAGAACTATCCTACACATGACTTGGAGTTAGCAGCAGTTATACATGCTCTGAAGATATGGAGGCACTATTTGTTGGGTCACAGATATCAAATATACACTGATCACAAGAGTCTGAAGTATATTTCACTCAGAATGACCTCAACCTCAGACAGCGAAGATGGTTAGAGCTCATAAAGGATTATGATCTGGAGATACACTATCATCCAGGGAAGGCAAATGTGGTTGCCGATGCCTTGAGTCACAAGAGTTATGTGAACGCAACAATGGTTAGCCAGATGCCTCGGGAGTTGTATGAAGAGTTTGAATGACTAAATCTTGGGTTCATCACTCATACGGAAGGAATCACTATAGAGGTAGAGCCGACCCTCGAGCAAGAGATACGAAAGGGTGAGCTTGAGGATCCTAAGATTCAGGAGATAAAGGAGATGATAGAAGTAGGCAAGGCACCTGACTTCACAGAAGACGAACATGGAACGGTGTGGTTCCGAAGGAGAATATGTGTGCCTGATGTGGATCGTCTTCGTGAGAAGATTTTACAGCAAGCTCATAACTTAGCTTATTCTATCCATCCGGGCAGTACCAAGATGTATCAGGATCTGAAGGAGAGATATTGGTGGTATGGCATGAAGCGTGATGTTGCAGCTCATGTGGCACTGTGTGATGTGTGTCAGAGGGTTAAGGCAGAATATCAGAGACCAGCCGGTTTGTTACAGCCATTGAAGGTGCCAGAATGGAAATGGGAAGAGATTGGTATGGATTTCATCATGGGATTGCCACGCACATGAGATGGATATGATTCCATATGGGTTATAGTGGATCGATTGACCAAGGTAGCTCACTTCATACCGGTGAAGACTACTTACACAGGGGCACGATTAGCGGAGTTATACATCTCTCGGATTGTGTGTTTGCATGGGGTACCTAAGAAGTTAGTGTCAGACAGAGGTACTCAGTTCACATCCTGATTTTGGCAAAAGTTGCATGTGTTAATGGATGCGAAGTTGAATTTCAGCTCCGCTTATCATCCGCAGACTGATGGGCAAACAGAAAGGACCAACCAAGTGTTGGAAGATATGCTTAGGGCTTGTGCCCTATAATATGGAGGCAGTTGGGATAAGAGTTTGCCATTCACAGAGTTCTCCTATAACAACAGTTATCAGACCAGTTTGAAGATGGCACCGTTCGAGGCATTGTATGGCAAGAAGTGCAGAACTCTGTTGTACTGGAGTGAGACGGGTGAAAGTTAGTTGTTCGGGCCTGAGATCATTAAAGAGGCTAAAAGACAGGTACAGGTTGTCCGTGAGAATTTGAAAGTGGCTCAGTCGAGGCAGAAAAGTTATGCAGATACTCGACGATGAGAGTTGACTTTTGCGGAAGGAGACTATGTGTATCTAAAGGTGTCACCTATCAGAGGTTTGCGCAGATTCAAGGTCAAAGGGAAGTTGTCACCTCGTTACATTGGCTCGTTCAGAATCTTGGAACGAAAAGGTGAGGTAGCTTACTAGCTAGAGCTACCTGCGCGACTGTCAGACGTGCACAATATGTTCCACATATCACAGTTGAAGAAGTGTTTGAGGGTACCAGAGGAACAGTTGCCGCTGGAGGAGTTGAACCTGCAGGATGATTTGACTTACACGGAGCACCCGGTCAAAATCCTGGACACAACAGAGAGAATCATCCGGAGTACGAGGATATGGATCTGTAGGGTTTTAGTGGAGTCACCATGCAGAGGATGCGGCTACTTCGGAACGAGAGGACGAGTTACAAGCAAAATTTCCCCAGCTCTTTGCTAGCCCAACCAAATCTCAAGGACGAGATTCTTTTTAAGGGGGTAGGTTTGTAACACCCTAATTTTTAAATTTAGAAAACCTAAGTAAATTTTGCTAGAATTCCTTTTAGGATCCATAAGGTTTTTATTCCATTGTTTTGATTTTAGAGCATTTACCGTGAATTAAATGGTAATTTACTTAACCCTAAAAAGAAATATAAGGAAATATAGGTTTTGTGCATTTCATGCCGCATTGCATTGTTTTATTGTTTGTCTTCCATTTGAATTTACACTTCAAATTCAAATTCAAATGCAATTCTTTTTCCCCCTCTTATTCTCTTTGGGCTCGGCCCATCTTCATTTTCTCTTTTTCCTCTTTCTTTTCCTCCTTGCGGCCTAGCCTAAGCGGCTCTCTCTTCTCTCCCGCACGGCCCAGCCCAGGCGGCCTTTCTTTCCTTCTCTCCTTTCCCCGCGCAGCCCAGCTCTCTTTCTCTTTGCCCCGGCCCAGTCCGCCCGAACCCCTCTCCTACTCCTCATTCTCCCGCTGACAGCCGGGGCCCACCCGTCAGGGTCATCCCCGACCTTGAGCTGGACTCGGGCTTGAGGCCGAGTCAGCCCCCGGCACGCCTTCCCCCGCAGCGCGAGGGGCCTCGGGCCCGCACGCCAAGGCCGCAGCCACCCCTATTTAAAGCCCCGCCCCGTGCCCTAGCTCTCCCCAAGCTGCAACCACTGCCTCCTGCCCAAGGAACCCTAGCACCCGAGCTTCGCCGCTGCATGCCATAGCCGCGCTTCGGGCACTCGACGCACCACCGCTCCGCCGCTCCCCCCTCGCCGCCGGCGCCTCGCACCGCTGCCCCGTGCCCCAACCGTCCCACGCCGTTAGATCTAGATCCAACGGGTTAGATTAGATCTAACCTGAGCCAATAGATCCAGATACCGGTCAACCCAAGGTCGTTTTGCGCTTTAGCCCCTAAGTTTTGTAGAAATCAACCCGCAGTCCATGATAGTTCAAAAGTATTCATGAATAGATCCTAGCGCACATATGGGATGCATTTGGTTACCTTTTCTAAACCGGGTGTGACAGCCATGTATTCACCTTCACATGTAGAAAGAGCCACCACCTTCTGCTTATGTGATTGCCAGGAGATCGGCATCTCACCCATGAAGAGGATCACCCTTATAGTGCTCATTCTATCATCGATGTCTCCCTGTAAATCACTGTCACTATAGCCCATCAGCTTGTTGACACCTTTTGAGAACTTGGAGTAGATGATCCCATAGTCCACTATGCCAGCAATATAGCACAATAGATGCTTGACCGCTACCAGATGTTCTTGCCTAGGCTTCTCTATGAACCTGCTAACATAGCCCATAGCAAAAGAGATATCTAGCCATGTGTGCACCAGATACTGTAGACTGCCCACCAAGCTATGATACAACATTGCATCGACCTCCTCTGTCGTGCCTTTGGT
Organism: Panicum hallii; assembly: GCF_002211085.1. Lineage (NCBI taxonomy): Eukaryota > Viridiplantae > Streptophyta > Magnoliopsida > Poales > Poaceae > Panicum > Panicum hallii. The sequence goes on along the minus strand of NC_038044.1, from coordinate 32,772,506 downwards.
AGACAATTTGAGCCGCACCTCCATTGGAACATGACAGAGGTTGCAACTCTTCATCCCTACCTTCTCAAGCAGCTTCCTTGCATAGGCTGACTGTCCAAGCGTGATAGCACCCCTTCCTTGCTTCACTTCAATCCCAGATAGAACGAGAGAAGCCCAAGGTCACTCATACGGATTGCTCGCTGCATCTCCTCCTTGAAAGCTTCAACAATCACTAGATTCACCCAAGTGATGATGAGGTCATCCACATAGACACCCACCACCACGTGTGACACCGCCATCCCCTTCGTATACATCCCGTACTCGCTGGCACACCGTCTGAACCCCATGTTGCACAGGCTGCTGTCAAGCTTCACGTTCCACGCACGCGGAGCCTGTAGTAGTCCATATAGAGCTTTCTTCAGCTTCAGCACCTTCTCTTCATGTCCTGCAGCAACAAAACCCGGTGGCTACTGGACATAAACCTCCTTCTCAAGTTCACCGTTGAGGAACGCTGACTTGACATCCATGTGATGCACAAGCCAGCCCTCCTATGCAGCAACAGCAAGCAGCATCCGGATTGACTCCATCCTATCGGCCGGGGCAAACACTTCACCAAAATCCACCCCCAACTGCTGAACATACCCCTTTGCGATGACACATGCCTTGTGCTTGACGATGGCGCCTTCCTCGTTGCGCTTGATCTTGAAAACCCACTTCAGCCTAATTGGCCTGTGACCGCAGGGAAGATTCACCAGCCTCCAAGTGTAGTTCTGCTCAATGGATGCCATCTCCTCCTTCATGGCCTTGAGCCAGCACTGCTCAAGTTTGGCCTCTTCGAACGTGGCTGGCTCCCCATTGCCCACAGCCACCAGCAGCTCCCCCTCGACTGCAGCCTCCTCGGTCTCCTCATAGAGATCATCCAGCATCCTGAAACGCAATGGATCACTAGTATTGTTATCATTATCGAGGTCGACGCCTCGGCTTGGTGGAGACATGAACTCCACTCCTCCTAGTGCAGCTGGTTCGGGTGCGCCACCCTCTGCTAGATGCAGTGGTGTGCCCACGCTACTGGACACGCTCGGAGCAGCACTCTGCGTCGCCCCAGGCGGCACGCTTGGTGTCGCACTCCAGGTCAAGCCTGCTGACGCACTCGGCGCGCCGCTCCGTCCCGCTCTCCTTGGCACACTCGGTGTCACACTCTGTGCCGCGCCACCTGGCACGCTCGGTGTTGCGCTCCATGCTGCGCTCGGTACAGTTGATGCCGCACGTGGCGCCGAGGGCGCCCTTGCTGGCGCGCCCGCTACGCCAACGTCACCCAGCGTGTAGCGTACTCGATGATGAACTGATCGTTGCCAACACCGTCATCATTGCTAGTGGCCATCTTCATATTGCCTTGATCCTAATTCCATGCGCTTCCTTCCTCGAACACCACGTCACGCAACACATGCATCCGATCTGTGGTTGGGATGTAGAGCCGGTAGGCTTTTGTCCCCGGCTCATACCCAAGGAACACCATCAGCTTGCTTGTGTCATCCAGCTTCTGCAGATGGCCGCCTATGCTCTTGACATGTGCAACACAACCAAACGTGTGAAGAAAATGAACAGCAGGTTTCTTCCCATACCAGGCTTCGAATGAGGTTTTGTTCTCCAAGCTTTTCATCAGTGCGCGGTAGAGAATGAACACGGCCGTCATCACTACTTCTCCCCAAAAGCGACCGGGGACACCCATCGCCTTGAGCATGCTCCGCGCCATGCCTAGCATGGTTTGATTCTAGCGTTCTACCACGCCGTTCTGTTGTGGCGTATACGGTGTGGTGAGATGGTGCTGGATGCCTTGCCCGGCGTAGTACTCGCTGAATACCCGCGCTGTGAACTCCCCGCCGTGAGCCGTGCGCAGCGTCCCCAGCTTGTACTCGGCCTCCACCTCAACCCTTGCCTGCAGGCGGATGATTGCCATGGCAGCTCAGTCCTTGGTGGCCAGTAGCACTAGCCACATGTACCTGCTCATGTCATCGACGGCGAGCAGGAATAGCTTCTTCCCTTCGGGCGTCACCGGCGTGATTGGTCCACACAGATCGGCGTGGACCAACTCCAATTGCCACCTCGCCCTGAACTTTCTTGACACCAGGAAAGGGAGGCGACGCTGCCTTCCAACCAAGCACCGATCGCACACCTGATCAACATGTTCGATCCTTGGGAGGCCGTGCACCATCTCCCCCTTCGACAGCTTCTGTAGCCCCTGAAATCCGACATGCCCGTACCGGGCGTGCCACCACCATGACGCCTAATCAGTGTGTGCGGCTCATCCCGCGTGGCACCACCGCCATGAGCCGCCGCTCCGGATCCCAAATCTTCAACGCGCCCTTCTCCAGCAGGATCTTGAAGCCTTCTTCCTCCAGCTGGCCCAGGCTGATGATGTTCGCCATCAGGCTAGGGATGTGGTACACCCCAGTGAGCTTCTGGTGCTTGCCAATCTTGCACTTGACCAGTACCGTCCCGCGGCCCTTGATGTCAATGGTGGATCCATCCTCGAAGCGAATGGCTCTGCGGACCCTCGAATTGAGTTCCGCGAAAGCAGATCTGGCACTCATCATATGGTTCGTCGCGCCCGTGTTGAGGATCCATCTTGTGGTGTCACCGTCGCTCTTCTCCTTGAGCTGGATGAAGAGCTAGTCCTCGTTGAGGTGCACTGTTGCTGCCCGCGTGATGGGAGGAAGAGACTGAAGTCCACCTGGGTCATCACCGCGGCTACCAGCAACATGGGCTTCTGCTCTTCTTTGACTTGGGCTGCAAGCACCTGCCCATCATGTTTCTGCTTTAGGCACTCACGGGCCCAATGTTCCTTCTTGCTGCAGTACCAGCACTCATCACAGGAAACGTTGCCATTCCCGCCGCGCGCGCCGTCGCCGTTCGTCCGTTCCCGCGAGCCTTCGCCTCACTTCTTCTGGCCTCCGCCGCAGCCGAATTTGCCGCGACCTCCACCGCGGCCACGCTGTTGTCCTCCCCATGAGCTGCTCGAGTTTCCTAACCCCTTGTCGGTGTTGATCTGCATCTTCCTTGATAGCCATGCCACCAGCTCATCCTCCATGAGATTCAGCTGCGTGAGGCTAGCACCGCCACCGGTGAGCCCCTGCTGCTCCTCTGTGACCTTGAGGCGGCTGACCAGGTCTTCAACCGGGACTTCCTCCATGTCGAGGAGAGTCTCGATCGAGATGGCGATATGGTGGTAGCACGGGGGAAGCGCTTGAAGGAACTTGTGACAATGGTCACCTTGTCGATCTCGTCGCCGAGAGTTCTCAGTTGCTGCACCACCCCGTTGATGCGAACGGAGAAGTCGTCGATTGTCTCACCATCCTTGAATGACAGGGAGTTGAATTCCCTACGAAGCGTGTGCACCTTGGCTCGGCGCACCCTCTCGATGCCGAGATTGGCTATCCTGAGGTCCTCCCATGCTGCCCTTGCACTGGGCTTGTTCGCCATGGTCTCGTGCATCTCAGCAGGAACCGCAAATACACTTAGACCAGAAGGGGTCACTAACAAAAGGGGGTTCAGCTTTATACTAACATTTTCAAAGAACCGAGAATACAATGTAAGGCACTCCTCACAGATATATCCCTCTGCTATTGAACCTGTGGTAGAACCGCCCAAATTAATCCGGCTTAAATGCGCTAACCATCACCATAGAGGCAATCTGGGCTAACACGCACTTAAAACGGAGTAAAACGACAGTCTGTCAGATAACGTCCCGATGCAACCACTAGAATTTTGATCGAAACAATGCATACATACAACCCACATGAAGGCGAGCCCAGAGATTACAACAATCGACAAATTTTACATCACAGAGGTCAACATAAATTATTATTACAAACCAAGTTTGAATATTTGTATAAACACGTACTTTCAAAGTTTAAAAGTGCAGCCGAAAATAAACGATAGTTCTAAAGATGATACAAGATATCATGATAAAGCTCGTACATGACATCATTTAACATTATCGTCATTGGCTGGGGATGTATCCCATTCCACCAACCAACCAGCAGGAAGAATACACAGCCAAGTCAAACTAGCAACCATGTCCTCAAAGGTCTCAGCTGAAAACAAAGCCACAAGCAAGACTGAGAATACTAGTACTCAGTAAGGCTTACCCGACTAGTGGTATATACTTAGCCGACTCCTAGACATGCAAGGCTTTTAGCTGAGGTTAGTATTTGCCAAAAAGTATCTAAGGGTGAGTCCTTCCTTTCAAATTTTAGCATCAAGTTCTAGTTGATTAACCATTCTAGGTAAACAACTATCCCAAATTAAACAAGGTGGAAAAAATAATTAACTGAGTATCCAACCAGATTAATCGTCATCATTGTTCCTCTTCTTACTCTATGTGGTAAAAGGTTAAGCAGTTGTTATCACCATAATTTAGCTGGGCTAGAAAATGGGCCGCGAGCAAGATGGGCTCAAAGGATAATTGTAATTGTAACATTCAGGTAACTAGGGGTATATCTGTAAATTGTAAGTTGTAAAAGTCCTTGAGTGTAATTGGGTAAATATATTATTAAGTGTCAAACCTAAATGATTATAGAGAAGAAAAGTGCAAAAGTTAAGTAAAACCTAAGAAAAATAGACTTTTGTTGGAAACTAAGGACCTATGTGTAATTAACACAAAGGTATAAGGGTTTACATGTGAAATGGTTGAAAGATAAAAGTAAAACTCAGAGTTACTTAAGGGCTAAAGTGTAAAAAGGTTAGTCATGATTACACTGCATGCAATCTTGCAAAAAGGCCCTAAGCATTAAAGCATTTTGTTTGAATTATAATAAAAGCTTTACAAATTGAGTTGGGTTCAAAAATTTAAAATAAAACTATATCCTTTGAGATTTTGAACTTGAACCTTAAAGAATTATTATAGGGTTTGAAATTCTTTACAACTTTGCTTTAGGCATTTTTCTCACTAGGATTTTGTATCAATGGGAAATCTTTCTTTACAGAGGAGTCCCTGGAATCTTCTCAAATTGCAAACAGGTCCTTCTGACTCCTGCCTGCTTCTTCTTCCTCTGTCACCACCGCTTCCCCTCTGCTTCCGCTCTGCCACCGCCGCTCACCGCCAGCGCAGTCACCCGAGCTCCACCTCCAGCTCCTGCACGTGCCCACGCGTCGCCCCCTACCTCCCCCACCTTTGCTCCCCTCCCTCTCTGGCGTCTCCTGCGCTCGCCACGCGCGCGCCACCGCCGCTCGGCCGCCACCGAGCCGCCGCCGTGGCAAGCCCCAAATCGAGCGCCCAGTCCCCGTGTTTGCGTGCGCTTGAGTACTACAACTACCCCGCCGAGCTGTTGGTCGCATTCTTCTCCTCCTTCTCCACTCCCACTCCTCGGAACGCCGCCGCCATTGCCGCCCGAACGCCGGCGAGCTCAAGCTCACCGTCGTCCCACCCCTCCACCGCTGCTCTGCCTGCAGTGACCCCGCCTTCAGCTCCACCTCATCCTCGCGCAGCTGCCCGACCAATCCCTTTCCCCGCGCGGACACCGGAGCGCCGCCGCGCCGTTCTCCCCGGCCGCCGCCTCTGCCTCGCCGTGGGCAAGCCCACACAGACCTCCCCGACCCCATCCGAAACCTCCCGAAGGTCGCCCTCGACTTCCTCATGCTGTTCCCCCTCTTCTCCCCCGCCGCCGGCGACGAGCCTCGCCGGAATCGACGGTCAAAGATGTTTTCCCGGCTCTGACTCCGGCCAGGGGCTACATTGCAAGCATTCAAATTCTTCTGGGGTCCTTTATGTAAAGTTTCAGTCCCTTCCTCTATTTCAAATCAGTGAAGTTCAAAAATATGTAGGAAATCATAGAAAAATCAGAAAAATACCAAACTTGTTGGGTTAGAATCCTTGTGATGAATTCTACAACTTTTATTTCATGATCATGCTATGAAAATGCATAGTTTGTTCTGTATTTTAAATACAATTAAAGGGATGCTTTAATTGAATCTTGTGATCTATAGCCTTGATGCTGTTGATTTTTGGAGCCTGTGTTGCATATGATTTGAGTAGCCTTGTGTAAATTTTTGAGGCTTAGATCAGCCCTCTAGCTAGAGTATTTTGCTACCTTTGTTATATGTTAATGAAAACTTCACAAATTAATTTCAAAAGCATCTATGCATATTTATGGATGAAATTTCTACCATAACTTGATCTTTAAAAGTGTGATTCATCATAAAAATTTGAGAATCAGAAACCTAATATAACTTGAGTTATAAGTTTCAAGCTTAAATTCAAAGGTAATTCATAAATAATAATTATTATGCATGAAAAATTATGAAACTTTTCTGGAATATCAATCTTGAGCAGTTCATGATGGCCTTAAATTTTGAATCCTAGTTTTAGTGTAAAACTCCAGTTATAATTGCATCTTGAAATCTCAATTTTGATCTTATTTAATTTTGTGGCTTAGTTCCTTTTAGAATAAAATTCCAATAAAACTGCAGTAAATGTATCTAATATCAATCTATGCTCAGTAATTTTTGTAGCTCCTGTTTTGAAGTATCTTGCTCTGTAAAATTCATTCAAGTTATCTATGTAATTTACTTAAGTTAACTATTGTGATTTAGTTGTTGCACTAAATATTCTGAAAATATTTTAGGGTACTGTTCTTTAATAGAATAACCTATTATTAGATTTCCAACCAAAAATTTGGTGTCACACAAATTGGACATAATTTAATTAGTCCATAATGTAATAGTAACATAAGTTTCATATAAATAATTAATATAACAAATAACTAAAGTTATTTAATATAATTATTAGAAACACACCCCAACCTGTTACCCTATGCCACTAGTTAGAAGATTAGTGTAATCAACCCTGTTGTTTAATGGGTTTAGATAAAACAAGTAATACCTAATAAATGACTGCCCAGTGCAGGGTAGTTAGGTTATTTGTCGAAATGAAATATTCTTTCATTTGGATTGCAACTTTATTGTGAATTAAATTAAAAGTATATGTATTCCATAATTTATACTTTTGCACGTCATGTAGACTCGACCACTCTCGCCGACGAAGATTACCAGCTAATCCCGGAACCCGAAGGAGTTTGTTCTGAAGACCCCGGGAACCTCGTCGCAGAATTCTCTGAAGCCCCGAACCAAGATTCGGAAGATATTAACTTGACTGACCCCAGCCCCACCAGCGAAGGCAAGCCCCGGACATAACCCCTACTTTATTTACACTGCAAACTATACTATTTATATATCTCTTTATGCATTAAGTTCTTAGGAATTGTTTGGAAACCTTAGTTGCATAATTCCAAGAACCGATGTATTGAACACTAGAACTTGAGTCCGAATAGCTGCTCTGCTTATAGGACCAGTAAAAGTCGGGTGATTTCCTGTCACTCGCGCGATATAGGAGTTGTAATGTTTACATTCTTGTTATCACTATAAGGATGACGGACGGGAGTTTTATGAGGTATCATGGTTGAGATGATACCCCGTCTGTGTTGTGGAACTTAATAAGGTCGCAGTGTGTGGTAGCGGTGGTTAAGCGTTTGAATGTACTAGCCACATGCCGTGAAATATGGTAAGCGGTAAGCCTAGTAACCAATCGGCCCGAGGAGTGGACATACCCCCCACCATATGTATTTGATTCTTTTGGTTACTTGGTTCGACGTGTAGGAATACGTGTTGCTGGGCAACCAGGAGTACAGGTTTTGTAGTCGCGCTACAGACGTACGTCCTGCACTTTGGAAGTGCGTATGGTCCTGCAGTCGCTTGTGGTGGATCTGATCCACGAGTCGGAATGAAAGGTAAACGGTTGCTTCGGAACGACCCTTTGGTGTTCCAAGCGTGTGTGTTAGGTTTACCCTTGCAAGGTTTTGAAATTCGATTCTGGAATCGTCCGTTTCTCGCGGAGATTGAGACTGCATAATCCCTTTGCCACATAGAGTAACAAGAGCAACTTTGTGATTATCAAAGATGATGTTTGATTAAAAATTCTACCATGTTTGAGTAGTTTTAGGTGCTTACCTAGAATGGTTAATCAACTAGAACCTGAAAGCTAAAAGTTGAAAATAAGAATCTACTCTTTGTTGCTTTTCAGCTGAAAACCCTACCCAAAACCTGAAAAGCCTGCATAAGTCTAGATACATGGCTAAGTATACCATGAGCGGGTAAGTCTTGCTGAGTATTAGTATACTCAGTCTTGCTTTTGTTGATTTACTTCAGGTAATCTCCCTGATGAGCCAGCATTCATTACACCATGGCCCTACCCCTTGCCTGATGGTTGGTCCGTGGAGTGGGATTCGTCCCCGGCCAACAAAGATTCCACCGAGTGATATCGTGCCAGGGCTAGCATGATATCCGTAATAACATCGTGTACAATGTTTGTGTTTTCAAACTCCGCTGCTGTGACTTAAAACTTAAACTGTTTTGTAATAATGTCCCTCGTTGGACACTAACGTTACTTTTGTATGCGTATGTAATATACCTGCCTGTGATGTAAAATGTAATGGCTTTTATATCTCTGGATTCGCCTTCGTGCGAGGTACCTTGTTGGATCCTGCATTCGGTGGTTTATCGGGACGTTACCCGACAGGCCAAGGGATTATACCATTTGAAGCATGAGGTAGCCCTCAAGAGAGGAATCGCGTACTTGAGCCGGTGTAATTCAGGTTGGTTCTGCCACAGTAATGGGCTTGCGAACCGGCTCTTGCGCGGGCAGTTTAAGGCCAGGTTGGCCATGTATCTAGTTTAAATTAGTTTAGATATAGATAGTCAGGATTCGTATAGTAGTCAATCAGGATTGGTTAAGAGAGGTAAGTCTCCGGACTATAAATATGTATCCTAGGTTATTGGAAAAAACAACACACATCCATTCAAAAACAAGATCTTGGCGCATCGCCACCCCTATTTTAGGGTTTCTTCCAGGTAATCGCCATGTTGTCCCGATCACGCTTGAGTGATCGGGGCAGCATTGTTCTTGCCTATTATCTTTGTGTTTCTCGTGTTGAAGTGTTGTTGATGGCGAGTAACACTAGTTATCTTAGCATTTATAGAGTTGCATCGGCTCTTATATCCTATTCATAAATTGTTTGCCACCTGTAAACGTCCGCTGTCTTTGTGCTCGATCTTGGGTGCGAGGGCAGCGTCTTGCTCTGTTTTGATTAGCAGATCGAATCTGTTATGGTTACTCTTTGTTCATCAAAGGTTTGGCTTAATATCCGCATGGTTAGGCCCTTCAAACAGGTTGAATGTTCCCGCAATACGTTTGATGCTTTATATTGATCTAAAGATGGATTGTTCTAGGAATCAACTTTTTGTTGGCTTTTAGGCCTCTGTTTAGGTTTCTATTCTATTATCTTTCGTATTTTTTAGGCTTAACTACGTGTGGGATGTTCCGGTTATATGGTGAAAGCTTTAACAGTTGTAGATTGAATTAGCTTCTTGATTACAGAGCAAGTTTATATTAGTATTAGATATATGCACTTTGTTCAGATATATAGATCCGATCTAAAACTGGGAGACAATCGGCTCTTTACAGCCGATATCCGGGATCACCCGATGAGCCGATCGTGGCTCGGATTAACGTTTAAACGTGTCTATGCATGCAGGAAACTAACTGAAACCACATCTACACCTTTCTAATTAGGTACAATGTCAGGTGGCACGCCTAGCAAACCCAGACGCCAGGTCATGTGCCAGATCCTGGGCCGTTGCCCAAGGGACCAGGGCCCACCAGTAGTCCCGGGAGCCTACGGCTCCTTGTGTTGCCTGTTGCTACTCACCGGTGGGTTTCGACCGACAATAACAGTCTCAATGGCTACGAGAAACGGACAATTCGAATCAAATTTCTTAACCTTGCAAGGGAAACCTAAACACAGGTCACGTGGTTACTCGCAGAGTCACAAGTGCAACTTTTGTCCTGTATTCCCGGGTTGTGGATCAGGGCCACCACCTTCGAGTACAGAGGTCCACGAACAATGGAACAATGCTGGGCCATGGCTGCAATTGCACCCACAATGTGTCCATGGGAACAAACTCAAGAGGTTGAGGATATTGTCCACTCACCGGTCCGATCAGGTACTTAAGCTTACCTGTTACCATATTCTCGGCATGTGGTTAGTACGTTCAAAAACTTAACCACCACTACCACACACTGCGACCTTAGCATTTTTGCTAAACAGACGGGGCCTCAATCATCAACAGGAATATCATAACATAGCCCCGTCCGTCGACCTTATGATTCCAACATAGGTAAAACAAGGGACTCCTATATCTCGCGAGTGATAGGAAATTACTCAACTTTTACCAGAGTCCTATTAGCATGGCAATCTAGCGACTGACATAGACTAGTGTTCATATCATAGGTACTAGGATCATGCAACTAGGGTTTCAATCAACTCCTAAAAACTTAATGCACAATCCATATATAAATAAAAGTTGCATAAGTTTTAAAAAATAGGGGGTTATGGTCCGGGGCTTGCCTTCCTCAGCAAATCTAGCTTTGGGCACTTCCGAACTTTGGTTCGGGTCTTCAGCAACTTTAGTTAGATTAACTTGGGCTTCACACTGCTCACTCTCGGACTCCATCACCAGCTCGTAGGTTCTGTCGGTGAGAGTCGTCGATTATATATGAATGCATATGTATGAGTAATTTTAATGGCACAAGATAAATAACTTATTTCTCTATAAACTTGTAATTCAACAAAACTCAAGTTAAATTGTAAAGCACTTCATTTTCTTTTCCTTGGTTAGTCATTTATCGAGTAGTATCCGGATTAACTAACTTCATTAAGTAAGAGAGTGGCTTTGTCATTTCATAAACGGCCATTTTTCAAAAGTAAGCATGGATTAAAATAAAACTATTCATAGAGATAGTTTCTGGTATTGAGCAGAGTACATTACTTAAGTACAAACTCACTGTAAAATTTTCAGATATTTTCATTCAGTAGATTAATCATGAAAAATACATTAAACAGCTACTACTAGGATCAAGATTTATTTATACAGAACAAACCATGCAAGAACTAGTGATCAACATTTTAATGAGTACTCCTAAACTTATGGTGAGTCTATTGTAAATTTTTTAGGTTTTAGTGTGCAAGATACAAATCACAGAAAATAAGTCAAGATACATCTATAATAATCAAGATTTATTTCTAGTGGGAGTTCCATAAAGTTTCTGTGTCTCAAACTTTTCCAACATGATAATCTACTCAAAGGTAGTCTCTAGTTAAAATTTCATATTTTTCTAAGCAGCAGAACTGGTTACTTTGATTTAATGTAATTGTTCTTAACTAAAACATATGTGCATGTTAGATAGAAGTAAAAAGTTCCAAACTTTGTCTATATCATTTATGCATCAAGATTACTCTACTGTAAAAGTTCCAACTCTGAAATATTAGTAGAACAGCATGAGCAAATAACTCTAGCAAAATAGCACATCAAACAAGATCCACAAAAACTACTCGTAGAGACATGTTCTGGCCTTGAAATTTTTACACAAGTCTTAACAATTAGAGACTAGCTTACAATCTAAAAATCATTCACAGTATTATCCTAGATCAAGAGATACATTTATAGGCTATTTAAAACAAGATTGATTTTAGATCAAGTTTTAGTTTGTCACCGGTCATCCATCTATGCAACAATAGTCGGGTTCATCAAAAGGGCCACAACAAATTTTAGTTTACATTTTTTCTGATTTTTCAATGATTTTAGATTGATTTTACAAGTGATAGCCTCTTGAAAACAAAAAGTATTCGGGTTCTTGCAGATAGGTCCCTGGATCTAGCAGAAAGGACCCTAAAAAGAACTTGACGATTACGATATAGTCCCTGGGCAGGGCTGGGCTATTCCCGGCCAAAATCCGGCAAGGGAACTAGTCGGCGGCGAGGGAAAAGGGGTGGGGGAGCACAAGGAGGTCGAGAGAAACATGTAGGTGGGCTCGGTTGGGGATGGGGTGGCTGGATTTGGGCTGCCGGCGGTGAGTAGGAGCCCCGGCGAGGTGCGGGTGATGGGAAGTGGTGATCCTGCAAGGGAGGGCGGCATGGGGAAGTCGGGAAGAACCAGCAAGTCGAGGGCGACCCGTTTAGAGCCTCGGTTTGCGAGGATGTAACACCCTAATGTAATTTTCCCAAGTTTTAAGGAATTTATTTTGGCTCAAATAAAATTTTCAAGGTTTTTCTAATTTATCCTGCATTTAAAAGAAATTTATAACACGGGAAAATAAAATTTATTATAAGATCAACATGTTTGTGCATTCATGCTGGTGCATAAGTTTTATTTGGTTGAGTGCATACAAGTTGAATTCAAATTCGAACTGAATTCCAATAGATTTGAGTGGAAACAGGAAAGTGAGTCAGTCATTCTCTCTTTTCTCAGTCACTCCCGTAGTTTTTCTATTCTCAGTCATTCCTTCCTTTCTCAGTAATTCCTTTTCTATTCTCAGTCATTCCTTCCTTTCTCAGTAATTCCTTTTCTATTCTCAGTCATTCCTTCCTTTCTCAGTAATTCCTTTTCTATTCTCAGTCATTCCTTCCTTTCTCAGTAATTCCTTTTCTATTCTCAGTCATTCCCTCAGCCTGACCCCACCTGTCGGCCCCTTCCCCCTCTCCTCCTTCTTCTCCGGCGCTCAACTTCCCCCGAGATCTCCGGCGAGCTTCCTTATCCGGGCCCGCACGCCCAGGTAGCGCCGCCGCCCTACAAAGAGCAGCCCCGACCCAACCCATCTGAACCCTAAACCTAGCCCTGCATCGGCCGAAGGTCCTTAGCACCGCCGCCTCCTTCTTTCCTCTGCCGCGCAGACGCCTCGGCCTCACCGTCGACTGGCCGTTCCGCCGCACCCCGCACCACCACATCAATCGCAAAAGCTCCGCTTCGCCATCCTGAAGCTCCCCGAGCCCAGCATCGCAGCCCTACGCCTCGGCATCGACCAAATTTCCCGAAGGAACATTTGACGGTGAGCCGCTCCGCCGTCGGAAATCCTCGTCATTGTAGCATCCTGATCCGTCTTAACCCCCTGGTTACCTCCGCAGGGAGTTCCCCGACCTATCCGCACGACCAAGGGACCCCGAACCCCCTACAACAGCATTCCCCACAAGCTCCGCCGTCTCCGCCGCTCGGACCTCGTCGCCGACCATCTTGCGCTGTTTCTCCGGCTAGTTCGAATCCTCGGTGAGCATCAGCACGCTTCCCTCTCCCTCTTACGCTAGCTATCATGAACCGTAGGCCGCACCCGAAGTCGCGGCGCCGTCGCCGGCGTGCGCCGCCGTGCAGACCCGCTGTCCCCGCGAGCCCACCAGATCGGACCAGTCCGATCCAGATCGGACCGTCCGTAAACGTCAGTCAGATCGGACCAGTCCGAACTCCGCTGTTCAGATCGGACCGTCCGAACCGGAGTGCGTCTGAACTGTTCGATTTAGATCCAACCGCCCAGATTAGAAGCCGCATACCCCTTCGGCCTTGGCGTTTTGCTAAAGAGTCCTTGTGTTGGTTTGAAATCAACCCGCTGTCCCGCTTAGGTTAAAAAGTATTTGCAGGCAGGCCCTTTCCTTCATGTTTGACCCCCTGAGCTCCCTGGATTTTGAACCCGCAGTCCATATCTTGGGTTTTTCTCGTGCTAGCCCCTAGATCTAGGCTTTAATTACGTTTAAGTCCTCGGTTTTTGCGCAGAACCCCTTAGGACCTCCAGTTTTCTTACAAATGGGTCCCTGGATCCTGTTTAAAGCGTAGTTTTCGCGTTTTAGCTCCGTTTTAGGTGTTCTTTATATCCACGTGATCGTTGTAACGCGTAGAATAGCTTTAGACTAGTTTGGTGTGCTGTTTCCATGTAATGTTGTACTGTTTTCTTATAGTTTGCTATGGTTTGTGCATGTTTTTATGTGTGGACTATGCTTGATAATCGTGAGTAGACGCGGAGCCTTTGGATCAGTACCAGGAGCAGCCGTCTTCCGAGCAGTTCGAGCAGCAGCCGGGAGAGTACGAGGAAGGCAAGTATAACACGAACCTCCTATCACTTTTAACTACAATTTCATACTGCATTTTTAATTCTGTATGCCTATAAGGACTTCCTAGCCACCTTTATATCCTTATATATATATCCTATAGGTTGCATTTTGGTTAGTTGTGCTAGGTTGCTGCGCTATAACAAGTCTTGGTCCTTTTTAATTAATTTGATTAATGGTCTCATGCAACTTAATTCTGGAGCCGACCCTCTGTGCTGTGTGCTTGAGTGGTTTGTGCGTCCTTAAAAATATGTTTTTGTAGAAACATGGTTTAGGGGGCCAGCACGGTGCTTAGTGCTTGGTTGGCCACTCTCCCTAAGGACCGGTTCATAGAGCGACAACCTGGGACAACCGCGCAACCACAAGACTGGAATGGGACGGTCTTGGCTTACTAATTAGGTCGTGTTGGTTCGGGAGTAACTTACCTGCGTGGGCAAGAGGGGTGGTAAGTTTCAATGGTCCCTGCTCCTCCGGCTTGGTCTGTGCTGTGTGTCTTGTACCCCCGGAGGTGGGCCCCATCGTCGCTGATCCAGAATCCTTAGCGGTTACACCTTACCAACGTGATCCTTTGTAACGGTCTCGTAGTGTGCTTGCTAGCCATCTCACCTAAGGAAGTGTGATGAACAACTAGCGTAGCTCACGACTTGTGGGTAAAGTTGTGCAACCTCTCGAGAGTGTAAAACTGATATATCAGCTGTGCTCACAGTCATGAGCGGCCCAGATCCTCCTTTTGATTAGTGGGGTTATCATCCTTTGACGAGGGCGATTCCCCGGGTGGTTGGTTTGGGTGGATCTCAATAGTTCTTAATTAATATTGATTAATTTATTATGCAATTGGGTTTATGGTAATTCATTCACTTGTAGTAATTAGCTTTAATAAAATTTGCCAAGACTAAAAGCTAATGCAGTTGAGTCAGCTAACCTTAGAGCCTCATGCTCGTGTTATACTTGTTGAGTACGAGTTTGTACTCACACTTGCCTCTCTACTCTTCTGTTCTATTTTCGGATATCTTCGACTGCTGCTCAGTGCCCGGCAACGTGGAGGATTACGTCAGCGGCTTTGACGACTTCTAGGCGTTTGTCTCCCAGTCGACGTCCCTGTGGCGCCCAGCTCTTCATGTATTCATTTTACGCTTCCGCAACTCTTGAACCGATTCTTGATCCGGTTGTAATAAAATAATTTATTCATGAGTTATTTACGATTTATATTAATATTATTCGTGACATGTGTTGTGATATCTTGATAATCTGTTGTATATATGCGTGACTTGATCCTGGCGCATATATGATTGCTCGATTTATGTTCTTATAAATCGGGTGTGACAGATTGGTATCAGAGCCGTGTCGACTGTAGGACGAAGCCTAGGTAGAATCGGTCGAGTTTAGGACTTCCCTTCCTTTGCCTTGTTTCCGCAAATCTTCAATCATCATGGTTTCTGTTTCTATTCTTTGAGTCTTAAGCTTTAGATTTGCTATCTCTCCTGTCTTTTCCGAGAAATAGCTTGAGCTCTCCGTAGACGTTGGCCTGAGTCGCCTAACCCTATAATTTATAAGTTTAAGTTGTCCCGATGAAAATACGCTAGAACGAGTGTGTTAGTCGAGTAGTGTGGAAAACTCGACTAAGTTGTGAATATTGAATGTTTGTTATTGTGCAAATGTTTGATTTGGATTTTTGGTTGATTGCATAGTCTAGTAGTTAAACTTGTTCATGCAAATTGATCCTAACCCCACTTGAACTAAATAAAAAAATTTTTGATTTAGATCGTTGGGGGTAAAACCTATATTCCTTTTCTTTCTGTCATATCCTTCCGAAGTTTCATTTCCGCAGCTGCACAATATCTCGTTCTCATAAATTTCGTTGTTGCAATCAGATGGTGAACACCAGGCGCACCGGTTCTGGTTCTGACCCACAGGAGCAGAACAACCAGGGTACTGGTCAGCCGTTACCGATGCCGCCACCACTGACCCCGGAGCAGTTCTTCCAGCTCCAGATGCAGATGATGGCTACCCTGAACAACACCGTTCAGGCTCTGCAGCAGATCCACGCTCAGCCACCGCCTCCTCCGCCGCCTCAGCCCCGTGATAGGTGTGCGGACTTTCTGAGAGGTCACCCTCCGACCTTCTCTCACGCCACGGACCCACTCCAGGCGGACGACTGGCTTCGTTCGGTGGAGCGCCAGTTGGTTGTTGCGCAGTGCGATGATCGGGAGCGAGTCCTTTACGCAGCAGGGTAGCTGCGAGGCTCCGCTCTTGACTGGTGGGAGTCCTACCCAGCTCGGGATCGTGATGCTCTCACGTGGGACCAGTTCCGTGAGCGTTTCAGGAACCATCATATTCCTGAGGGCATTATGAAGATGAAGCAGAAGGAGTTCCGTGCCCTTAAGCAGGTAAATTTGAATGAAATTCTCGGCAATTTCTTTTGAGCTTGATCTATCCTTGATTTCTTTCGTAAACCTGACCATATCGAGCGACTTCTATCCTTGTTATCTGTGATTGTCGTTTCAGGGATCTATGGCGGTGACGGAGTACCGTGACCGTTTCCTTCAGCTTGCCCGCTACGCCCCTGCTGACGTCGCTCATGATAGCGATAAGCAGGAGTACTTCAAGGAGGGACTGGATGATCATATCCAGTATGCGCTGCTGAACCACCGCTTCGACAACTTCAACCAGCTGGTTGACGCGGCCCTCAACACCGAGCGCAAGCGCCGGGAGATTGAGGATAAGAAGAGGAAGATGGCTCCATCCTCTTCGGGCAGCAACACTCGTCCCCGCTACCAGTATCCTCCACAGCAGCAGCAGCAGAGGCTGCCCCAGCAGTACCAGCAGTGGCAGCAGTTTCCGCCTCGTCCTCAGCAGCGGCAGCAGGCGGGACAGGGTCAGAGGCTTCCGGCGCCTCCGGCTCCACCAGCTCAGAGGCAGGGAGCGCCCACTCCTCCTGCCGGGCAGCAGGCCGCTGCATTTCCGCGAGTGTGCTTCCACTGCGGCGAGCCAGGGCACTACGCCAACGTCTGCCCTCGGAAGGCGCAGGTAGGACAGCAGGGCCGTGCAGCTCAGCCCAAGGCCCCAGCTCAGGGCAGGGTGAACCACGTGACGGCCGAGTCAGCGGCCGAGGCTCCTAACGTGGTGATTGGTACGTTCATGGTCAACACCCACCCTGCCACAGTTCTTTTTGATACTGGTGCTACACATTCTTTCATTACCCGGTCCCTTGTTGAGCATCATGGCATTCCTACTAGCACATTAAAGAGGTGCATGTTGGTATCTTCACCGGGAGGGCAGTTGAGGTCTCATGTCTTCTGTCCCAGAGTTAGTGTGGCCATAAGGGGGGTAGATTTCAGTGCAAATCTGATGGTGCTAGATTCCAAGGGCATAGATGTGATCCTCGGAATGGAGACCCTTGCTAAGTGGGGAGTCCGGATCGATTGTGCTCAGAGGACGGTTCTTCTGTCAGCACCGGATGGTCAAGAGGTTACTGTTGGAGCTACAGAGCCTTCTGGATTTCTTCATCAGATGGAGGCTAGACCCACGGATGGTATTCGTGTGGTGTCTGAATTCCCGGATGTCTTTCCGGATGATTTGCCAGGTATGCCGCCTGATCGCGACATTGAGTTTTCTATTGATCTCTTGCCTGGCACAGCTCCTATTGCTAAGAGGCCCTATCGTATGGCTCCTGTCGAGCATGAGGAGGTTAAGAAGACTGTCGACGAGTTACTACTAAGGGTTATATCCGTCGCAGTTTCTCTCCTTGGGCTTTTCCTGTATTGCTTGTAGAGAAGAAGGATGGTGCGAAGAGGATGTGCGTCGACTATCGAGATCTGAATGCAGTCACTATCAAGAACAAGCATCCATTGCCCCGTATTGAGGATCTTTTTGATCAGCTTCAGGGTGCTTGTGTATTCTCGAAGATTGATCTGCGTTCGGGTTATCATCAGCTGAAGATTCGTCCTGAGGATATTCCGAAGACGGCATTCACTTGCAAGTATGGGTTATACGAGTATACGGTCATGTCCTTTGGCTTGACTAATGCTCCGGCTTTCTTCATGCATCTGATGAACGAGGTTTTCATGGATTATCTGGACACCTTTGTGGTGATATTCATTGATGATATCCTGATATATTCCAAGTCGGAAGCGGAGCATGAGAAGCATATCAGGCTTGTGTTGCAGAGGCTCAGAGAGCACAAGCTGTATGCCAAGCTTAGCAAGTGCGAGTTTTGGATTGACGAGGTTCCGTTCCTCGGTCATGTTATCTCCAAGGGAGGTATTGCTGTGGACCCCGGGAAGGTGAAGGATGTGCTTGACTGGGTTATACCGCAGACGGTGAAGGAAGTCCGCTCTTTTCTGGGCTTAGCAGGTTATTATCGGAGGTTCATTGAGAATTTCTCCAAGATTGCGAAGCCTTTGACTTCCTTGCTGGAGAAGGGTGTGGATTTCTCTTGGACTGATGAGCGTCAGAAGGCCTTCGAGGAGCTGAAGAAGAGGCTGACTACGGCGCCAGTCCTTACTCTGCCAGACCAGAGCAAGAGATTCACAGTGTATTGTGATGCTTCGAGGGATGGTCTTGGTTGCGTCCTGATGCAGGAAGGCAGAGTGATAGCTTATGCTTCGCGGCAGTTGCGCCGGCACGAGCTGAATTATCCCACTCATGATCTGGAGTTAGCCGCAGTTGTGCATGCTCTGAAGATATGGAGGCATTACTTGTTTGGGCAGAGGTGTGATATTTACACCGATCACAAGAGCCTCAAGTATATTTTCACTCAGAGTGAGCTGAATATGCGGCAGAGAAGATGGCTAGAGTTGGTCAAGGATTATGACCTGGAGATTCACTATCATCCGGGCAAGGCTAATGTTGTAGCAGATGCTCTGAGCAGGAAGAGCTATGTTAACATGGCCGTGGCTTTTCAGATGCCTCAGGAGTTATGCGAGGAGTTTGAGCAGTTGAGTCTGGGTTTCTTGCATCACACCTCGGGTACATTATTCGAGGCGGAACCCACTCTCGAGGCAGAGATCAGGCAGCATTAGAAGGAAGATAAGAAGCTGCAGGAGATTCGTGAGTTGCTCAAGATTGGCAAGGCTCCTCATTTCAGAGAGGATGATCAGGGTACCTTGTGGTACAAGGGTCGTATATGTGTGCCGGATGTGAATGATCTTAGGAAGCTGATTCTGAGTGAGGCTCATGATACAGCATACTCTATCCATCCAGGCAGCACGAAGATGTATTACGATCTAAAGGAACGGTTCTGGTGGTATGGAATGAAGCGTTCCGTTGCGGAGTACGTAGCTATCTGCGACACTTGTCAGCGTGTCAAGGCAGAGCATCAGAGGCCAGCAGGGTTATTGCAGCCGTTGAAGATTCCAGAGTGGAAATGGGAGGAGATCACTATGGACTTCATCGTTGGCTTGCCTCGTACTCAGAAAGGGTACAACTCCATATGGGTAGTAGTGGATCAGTTGACGAAGGTTGCTCACTTCATTCCGGTGAACACTACTTACTCCGGTGCTAGACTCGCAGAGTTGTACATCTCCAGGATTGTCTGTCTCCATGGTGTTCCTAAGAAGATTATATCTGATCGAGGATCTCAGTTCACTTCGCGGTTCTGGGAGCAGTTGCATGATTCGTTGGATACGAAGCTGCGCTTCAGTACTGCTTATCATCCTCAGACAGATGGGCAGACGGAAAGAACCAACCAAGTGTTGGAAGATATGCTTCGAGCCTGCGCTATTCAGTATGGTACCAGCTGGGATAAATGCCTACCGTATGCAGAGTTTTCTTATAACAACAGCTATCAAGCCAGTCTGAAGAAGTCCCCGTTCGAGGCTCTGTATGGTCGGAAATGCAGGACTCCGCTGTATTGGGATCAGATTGGTGAGAGGCAGGTGTTTGGTCCGGATATTGTTGAGGAGGCCGAACAGCTGGTACAGCAGGTGCGAGAGAATCTGAGGGTCGCTCAGACTCGTCAGAAGAGCTACGCGGATGTGCGTCGTCGAGATTTGACCTTTGCAGTGGGTGATCATGTATATCTGAAGGTCTCGCCGATGAGAGGAATCCGCAGGTTTAATGTACGAGGGAAGCTAGCTCCTCGATACATTGGTCCGTTCAAGGTGTTGGAACGGAAAGGTGAGGTGGCATATCGTTTGGAGCTGCCTCTCAATCTCTCCGGAGTGCACGATGTGTTTCACGTGTCTCAGTTAAAGAAGTGCTTGAGAATACCAGAAGAGCAAGCACCGATAGAAGGGTTGGATGTGCAGGAGGATCTGACCTACACCGAGCATCCAGTGAAGATTCTGGAGACATCTGAGAGAGTTACCAGAAATAAGAGGATCAAGATGTGCCGTGTTCAGTGGAGTAACCACACGGAGGATGAGGCTACTTGGGAGCGAGAAGACGAGCTGAGGAAGACATATCCCGATCTCTTTGCTAGCTAGCCTATCCGAATCTCGGGACGAGATTCCTGTAAGGGGGGTAGGTTTGTAACACCCTAATGTAATTTTCCCAAGTTTTAAGGAATTTATTTTGGCTCAAATAAAATTTTCAAGGTTTTTCTAATTTATCCTGCATTTAAAAGAAATTTATAACACGGGAAAATAAAATTTATTATAAGGTCAACATGTTTGTGCATTCATGCTGGTGCATAAGTTTTATTTGGTTGAGTGCATACAAGTTGAATTCAAATTCGAACTGAATTCCAATAGATTTGAGTGGAAACAGGAAAGTGAGTCAGTCATTCTCTCTTTTCTCAGTCACTCCCGTAGTTTTTCTATTCTCAGTCATTCCTTCCTTTCTCAGTAATTCCTTTTCTATTCTCAGTCATTCCTTCCTTTCTCAGTAATTCCTTTTCTATTCTCAGTCATTCCTTCCTTTCTCAGTAATTCCTTTTCTATTCTCAGTCATTCCTTCCTTTCTCAGTAATTCCTTTTCTATTCTCAGTCATTCCCTCAGCCTGACCCCACCTGTCGGCCCCTTCCCCCTCTCCTCCTTCTTCTCCGGCGCTCAACTTCCCCCGAGATCTCCGGCGAGCTTCCTTATCCGGGCCCGCACGCCCAGGTAGCGCCGCCGCCCTACAAAGAGCAGCCCCGACCCAACCCATCTGAACCCTAAACCTAGCCTTGCATCGGCCGAAGGTCCTTAGCACCGCCGCCTCCTTCTTTCCTCTGCTGCGCAGACGCCTCGGCCTCACCGTCGACTGGCCGTTCCGCCGCACCCCGCACCACCACATCAATCGCAAAAGCTCCGCTTCGCCATCCTGAAGCTCCCCGAGCCCAGCATCGCAGCCCTACGCCTCGGCATCGACCAAATTTCCCGAAGGAACCTTTGACGGTGAGCCGCTCCGCCGTCGGAATTCCTCGTCATTGTAGCATCCTGATCCGTCTTAACCCCCTGGTTACCTCCGCAGGGAGTTCCCCGACCTATCCGCACGACCAAGGGACCCCGAACCCCCTACAACAGCATTCCCCACAAGCTCCGCCGTCTCCGCCGCTCGGACCTCGTCGCTGACCATCTTGCGCTGTTTCTCCGGCTAGTTCGAATCCTCGGTGAGCATCAGCACGCTTCCCTCTCCCTCTTACGCTAGCTATCATGAACCGTAGGCCGCACCCGAAGTCGCGGCGCCGTCGCCGGCGTGCGCCGCCGTGCAGACCCGCTGTCCCCGCGAGCCCACCAGATCGGACCAGTCCGATCCAGATCGGACCGTCCGTAAATGTCAGTCAGATCGGACCAGTCCGAACTCCGCTGTTCAGATCGGACCGTCCGAACCGGAGTGCGTCTGAACTGTTCGATTTAGATCCAACCGCCCAGATTAGAAGCCGCATACCCCTTCGGCCTTGGCGTTTTGCTAAAGAGTCCTTGTGTTGGTTTGAAATCAACCCGCCGTCCCGCTTAGGTTAAAAAGTATTTGCAGGCAGGCCCTTTCCTTCATGTTTGACCCCCTGAGCTCCCTGGATTTTGAACCCGCAGTCCATATCTTGGGTTTTTCTCGTGCTAGCCCCTAGATCTAGGCTTTAATTACGTTTAAGTCCTCGGTTTTTGTGCAGAACCCCTTAGGACCTCCAGTTTTCTTACAAATGGGTCCCTGGATCCTGTTTAAAGCGTAGTTTTCGCGTTTTAGCTCCGTTTTAGGTGTTCTTTATATCCACGTGATCGTTGTAACGCGTAGAATAGCTTTAGACTAGTTTGGTGTGCTGTTTCCATGTAATGTTGTACTGTTTTCTTATAGTTTGCTATGGTTTGTGCATGTGTGTATGTGTGGACTATGCTTGATAATCGTGAGTAGACGCGGAGCCTTTGGATCAGTACCTGGAGCAGCCATCTTCCGAGCAGTTCGAGCAGCAGCCGGGAGAGTACGAGGAAGGCAAGTATAACACGAACCTCCTATCACTTTTAACTACAATTTCATACTGCATTTTTAATTCTGTATGCCTATAAGGACTTCCTAGCCACCTTTATATCCTTATATATATATCCTATGGGTTGCATTTTGGTTAGTTGTGCTAGGTTGCTGCGCTATAACAAGTCTTGGTCCTTTTTAATTAATTTGATTAATGGTCTCATGCAACTTAATTCTGGAGCCGACCCTCTGTACTGTGTGCTTGAGTGGTTTGTGCGTCCTTAAAAATATGTTTTTGTAGAAACATGGTTTAGGGGGCCAGCACGGTGCTTAGTGCTTGGTTGGCCACTCTCCCTAAGGACCGGTTCATAGAGCGACAACCTGGGACAACCGCGCAACCACAAGACTGGAATGGGACGGTCTTGGCTTACTAATTAGGTCGTGTTGGTTCGGGAGTAACTTACCTGCGTGGGCAAGAGGGGTGGTAAGTTTCAATGGTCCCTGCTCCTCCGGCTTGGTCTGTGCTGTGTGTCTTGTACCCCCGGAGGTGGGCCCCATCGTCGCTGATCCAGAATCCTTAGCGGTTACACCTTACCAACGTGATCCTTTGTAACGGTCTCGTAGTGTGCTTGCTAGCCATCTCACCTAAGGAAGTGTGATGAACAACTAGCGTAGCTCACGACTTGTGGGTAAAGTTGTGCAACCTCTCAAGAGTGTAAAACTGATATATCAGCTGTGCTCACAGTCATGAGCGGCCCAGATCCTCCTTTTGATTAGTGGGGTTATCAACCTTTGACGAGGGCGATTCCCCGGGTGGTTGGTTTGGGTGGATCTCAGTAGTTCTTAATTAATATTGATTAATTTATTATGCAATTGGGTTTATGGTAATTCATTCACTTGTAGTAATTAGCTTTAATAAAATTTGCCAAGACTAAAAGCTAATGCAGTTGAGTCAGCTAACCTTAGAGCCTCATGCTCGTGTTATACTTGTTGAGTACGAGTTTGTACTCACACTTGCCTCTCTACTCTTCTGTTCTATTTTCAGATATCTTCGACTGCTGCTCAGTGCCCGGCAACGTGGAGGATTACGTCAGCGGCTTTGACGACTTCTAGGCGTTTGTCTCCCAGTCGATGTCCCTGTGGCGCCCAGCTCTTCATGTATTCATTTTACGCTTCCGCAACTCTTGAACCGATTCTTGATCCGGTTGTAATAAAATAATTTATTCATGAGTTATTTACGATTTATATTAATATTATTCGTGACATGTGTTGTGATATCTTGATAATCTGTTGTATATATGCGTGACTTGATCCTGGCGCATATATGATTGCTCGATTTATGTTCTTATAAATCGGGTGTGACAGAGGAGGAGGAGCGGAAAGTGGGGCTCGATGGCGAGGTCGAGTGATGGCGCTAATGGTGGGGTGGTGGTGGTACTCGGGTGCGTGTGAGCAGGGGCTTGGTGCAGCCCTTTTATAGGCGCACAGGGGGAGGAGGGGCTAGGCGCGAGTGGACCGAGGCAGGTGCGGCTGGGACAAGACCGCAGCAAGGGTGCGGCATCGCCGGCGCGTCGTGGCTCGGCCGTCGGGAATCGACGGCCGCGTCGCACTCGCGCGTCGGGCATGGGTGGATTCGGGGTAGGGGAGGGCGATTTGGTCACGGGCCAGTCTGGGCCGGTTGGGGCCTATTGGGGTGCTGTCCTTAGGTGCGGCTTGCGGCAGGCATCATCGGTCAGGTGGGCGGCGGCTGCTGCACCTCTAAGGGACAGAACAGGGGAGGGGAGAGAAGAGAGAGGGAGGGAGAGAAGGGCCGGGATTCAAATTACATTTTCCTAGAATTTGGAACAGAAACTTGGAAAACTCTAAACACCAAAGTTATAGGGAATTTGAAAATCTACAACTTTTGTTTTAGCCAAAAGTTTATTTGAGCTACAGTTTAAAAGTTATTTTAAATTCAAGACTACGAGGATTTGAATTACTAGTCATTTCTTGTGTTAAATTTTAGTGTTTGAAGTATACTTTGTAAGGTACTAAAATATGAGTGTATTTTTATACTACATTTGTCATGAAATGTGGAGCATGAAAAGGTTATAAACACAAAAGGAAAATGTCTCACATACACACATACATACCCATGCATATGCACACACATAATTAAATGCATTGTTTCAATGATTCTGGGTTATTATGCATGATACTATGTCTCGATTTTCTTGCTTAGGGTTCTAAACACTGAGGGTGTTACAGAACCTTTTGGGCATGCTTTGTTCCTCACGTAGCCTTTGAGGGTACATTGGTACCTCTCAACTAGATACATCCATCTATAGCAAACAGGTCCTCCAAGTCTAGAGTCCCAGGTGATATGAACTGGTTACGTGCATCATAATATCAAAAAAATGCTGGAGAGAATATCATCTCAAGCCGAGAAAGGGTTGCTCGAATCGAATTGTTAAGTTCTTCAATTTCAGCATCCTCAAGCTCCTTTGAACATATTGAGTTGAAAACCTGCTTAGCTGGATCAATGGGATCACTACATCTTTAGGCAATATGTGGCGTACCACCAAGGGTAAAAAATTTTGTAATATAACATGATAGTCATGACTTTTAAGTCTAGCAACCTTGTAACCATTAACATCAACACATCTCCTGATATTAGCGGCACAACTATCGGGCATCTTAACACCTTTTAGAAATTTGCACAGAATTTCCTTTTCAACACCACCTAACTTGTACAATGCTGATGGCAAAGTGTATTTACCTTTCTCAAGCAATGGATGTTGATCCTTCCTTATACCCAATTCTTGAAGATCAAGTCGAGCCTTCTCATTGTCCTTACATTTTCCAGCTAAACCAAGCAAAGTCCCTAGCAAGCTCTCACATATATTCTTCTCAATATGCATCACATCTAGATTATGGTGTATAAGCAATGATTCCCAATAAGGAAGTTCAAAAAAAAATACTCTTTTTCCTCCAGTTGTACCATCTAGTCTGTTCATCACACTGCTTCCTCTTCCTCGAAGTAGTCGTTCCAAAGGTTACTTGCTCAAAACTCTAGTACTGCTCCACTACTTATTCACCACTGAGAGGCACTGGAGCCTCCCTCATTTCAACCTTGTTATTGAAGCTAACCTTGTTCCTTCACCACTTGTGGTTTGTAGGTAAAAAACAACGATGCCCCATGTAGCAGTGCTTTGAATCGAATTTTAACCACAATGAATCAGTATCCTAGTTACAAGAGGGACAAGCAAACTTGCCTTTGGTGCTCCAACCAGATAACATCGTGTAAGCAGAAAAATTGTTTATTGTCTAAAGTAGCATGGCACACAGAGTAAAATTCTTCTTCATCTTCGCATCCTAGGTATCAACTCCATTAACCCAGAGCTCCTTGAGCTCATCGATTAGAGGCTACAAATATACATCAATGTTAATTCCTGGAGATTTAGACCCAGGAATTAGTATCAACATCATCCAATAAGATTGCTTCAAGCACAGCCAAGGAGGCTGGTTATAAAGAATTAGGATCACCGGCGATGTAGTGTAAGTCACATTCAACATCCCGAATGGATTGAAACCATCTGATGCAAGTTCTAGCCTAACATTACGTGGATCCAAAGCAAATTGATCCTTATACTTCTGTTGTCGATCGAAACCCACCGGCGAGTAGCGACAGGCAACACGAGGAGCCGGGAGGCTCCCGGGACTACTGATGGGCCCCGATCCCTCGGTCAATAGCCCAGGATCTAGCACACGACCTGGCTTCAGGATTCGCTAGGCGTGCCACCTAACCTATACCTGATCAAGAAGGTGTAGATGTGGTTTCAATTAGTTTCCTGCATGCACAGACACGTTTAAACGTTAATCTGAGCCACGATCGGCTCATCGGATGATCCCTGATATCGACTGTAAAGAGTCAATTGTCTGCCAATATCAGATCGGATCTGTGATGTTGTCGGTCAAAATCCACCGGCGAGCAGCGATAGGCAACACGAGGAGCTGGAAGGCTCCCGGGACTACTGGTCGGCCCTGGACCCTTGGTCAATGGCCCGAGATTCGGCACACGACCTGGCGTCTGGGTTGCTAGGCGTGCCACCTGACCTTGTACCTGATTAGGAAGGTGTAGAAGCAATTTATGTTAGTTCCCTGCATGCATAGACACATATAAACATTAGTCTGAGTCGTGATCGGCTCATCGGGTGATTCCCGATACGGCTGTAAAGAGCCGATTGTATCTTGTATCAGATCGGATCTAAGTATTTAAACCAAAGCTCTTGCTCTGTAATTAATAAGCTAATCCAATCTACGACGGTTAAAGCTTTCACTGCATAAACGGAACATCCTGCACGTGATTGAGCCTAGCAGATACGAAAGGTAACAGAATGGCAACCTAAATAGAGGCCTAAAAACAACAAAGAGCCGATTCCCAGAACAATCCCTCTTTAAGTTGATATAAAGCACCAAGCATACTGTTGGAACATTCAACCCGTTTGAAGGGCCTAATTATGCAGATATTAAACTAAATCTTTGATGAACAAAAACAAAGCAAGGTGCTGCCCTTACATCCGAGATCGAGCATGAGGACAGCTAAACGTTCATAGGTAGCGAACAAAGTATGAATAAAGCATGAAAGAGCTGATGCTACTCTATAAACGCCAAGATAACTAGGGTTACTTGCCTTCAACAACGTTTCAGAACGAGAAACACAAAAGTAGGTAAGCAGGAACAATGCTGCCCCGATCGCGCGAGGCGTTTTCGGGGCTGCACGGCACTTACCTGAGAAACCCTAGAACAGGGACGGCGATACGCCGAGAGTTGTTGTGAATGATTGATTGATTCCTATTCATAATTCAAGGTACATATTTATAGTCCAGAGACTTACCTTCCCTAACCAATCCTAACTGACCACGACACGAATCCTGGCTATCTCTATCTAAACTATCTTAAACGCACATACCTATCTAGATACATGGCCAACCCTGGCCTCAAATGCCCGCGCAAGGGCCGATTCGCAAGCCCACTATGATTATCTTTTGAGCCCATCTTGCTTTGTAGCCTACTTTTCTGGCCCAGCTAAATTATGGCGATAACACATGCCCCCTGGTTTCAGCAATAATTATTCCGAAACCATTTTTTTCTTTTTCATCGCCCCGTCTCTTCGACTTCCAAAATCCGTACAGGCGTGCCTCTTCAACTTCCAGGGAATGTGACTGCTCTGCATCAAACTCCTTGGAAACCATTATAAACTTTCCCCCGGTAGGTTTCTTTCTCTCATCCCCTTCCTCCAGCCGTTAGCAACCGCACCTAATACAACTTTTCCTCCTCCTGCAATGGCTTCTTCTTCCTCTGCTTCCTCTGTCATTTCCTTCGAGTCTGAGACCACCCGAGAAGCAACTCCAGAATACGATCCCATTGCCACCTACGAGTCCTGCGCTCCTCTGCATTGGGATGCGGAGGAGTGTGACTTCCAGACATGGTCAGAGGATGACGAATCCCTGACCGATGGTGAAGACCTCCAGTTTCTCCTTGGCAAGGAATTGGATGAAGATAACGAGGACGACACATCCTGGGAAGAGGACTTCTTCTCCTCGGAGGAAGAAGCCGATTCCTCATCAACCGAGGAAGACATGGTAGCAGGAGGCTACCTTCTTGGCGGATCGTCAGAGGATGACGATGATGACGACAATGATGAAGTAGCCGAAGATTGCAGCGGCTTTAGCAGCGACAGTGGCGGAGATGATGGCGGCGGCGACGACGGCAGCGACAATGACATGGACGCCAGCATGGCTCCTCCGATCAAGCGCCGCAGAGCCTCCAGCACTCACTGGTGGTAGATCGTAGGATTAAGCCGATAGATCAGCTCTCGGGGCAATCGGCTCCCCTTTTGTACTCATTCCCCCTTATAAATAAAATCCTTTTACCGCAACCTGTCAAGAAGCCGATCTCTAGGGAGCCGATGGCAACGCATCGGCTCCTTAACCTTAAATGCCAATCCAGATCTGAGTCGATTCTCAAATCAGTTCCATTTTCCACTTAAATCCGGTACCTTCCTAAAGCAGATCTTCAAAGATTCCCCGAATCCAAGTTATTCTTCAAAACCCTTTGCTCATAAACCCTACTTGCAAAGACCTGGACCAAAGCCTTAGAGCACGAACTCAATCTTGCGCCGCCAACCCTAGATCTAGTTCCCAAGTTCTCGATCTTCATTGGGGTTTCCGATGGTGGGATCTCCGAATGCCGACGCAGGTGTCCTTAGTCTGAAGGTAAAAACTCCGACCCTTGCTAATTTAATGTAGCAATTACTAGATCTGTGGTAGAACCAACCTGAATTACATCGGCTCAAATACGCAAGTCCTCCTCAAGGGCTCCAACGTACTTCAAACAGTGTAACCCCTTGGCCTATTGGGTAATGTCCCGATAAACCACCGAATGCAGGATCAAACAAGGTACCTCGCACGAAGGCGAGTCCAGAGATACAAATGCCATCACATTTTACAGCACAGGCAGAAATATTACATGCATGTTTTTAAAGTAACATCAGTTCCCGACTGATGGAAATTATTACAAACAGTTCAAAGTTTCAAGTCAAGCAGCGGAGTTTAAAGCATGGGCACTGTACACGTCGCCAGTTCAGATATCATGCCAGCCCTGGCATGATATCACTCGGAAGGATCTGTGTTGGCCGGGGACGGGTCCCACTCCACGGGCCAACCATCAGGCAGAGGGTAGGGCCACGGTACAGGCAGAGCTGAGTCGTCAGGGGGATTGCCTGAACAAAAAGTTACAAGGCAAGACTGAGTATTCTAATACTCAGCAAGGCTTACCCGTTCATGGTATACTTAGCCATGTAACTAGACTTATGAAGGCTTTTCAGGTTTTGGGTAGAGTTTTCAGCTGAAAAGCAACAAAGAGTAGGTCCTTAATTTCAACTTTTAGCTTTCAAGTTCTATGTGATTATCCATTCTAGATAAGCACCTATAGCTATTCAAGCATAGTAGAATCTTTTGCCAAACAACCTCTTTATCACAAAGTTGCTCTTGTTACTCTATGTGGTAAAGGTATCAAGCAGTCTCAATCTCCGCGAGAAACGGACGATTCTTGAATCGAATTTCAGCCTTGCAAGGGTAAACCTAACTCACACGCTTGGAACATCCAACGATTGTTCCGAAGCAACCGTTTTCCTTTCATTCCGACTCGTGGATCAAAGCCACCACAAGCGACTGCAGGACCATACGCACATCCAATATGCAGGACGTACGTCTGTAGAGCGACTACACGACTGTACTCCTGGTTGCCCGGCAACACGTATTCCCACACGTCGAATCGAGTAACAGGAAAAACAATAATACGAGTGGTGGGAGGTATGTCCACTCCTCGGGCCGATTGGTTACTAGGCTTACCGCTTACCATATTTCGCGGCATGTGGCTAGTTCAAGCGCTTAACCACCGCTACCGCGCACTGCGACCTTATCAAATTCAACAACACAGATGGGGTATCATCTCAACCATGATACCTCACGAAATTCCCGTCCGTCATCCTTATAGTGATTACAGGAATGTAAACATTACAACTCCTATATCGCGCGAGTGATAGAAAATCACTTGACTTCTACCAGTCCTATTAGCAGAGCAGTTATTCGAACTCAAGTGCTAGTATTCAATGCACTGGTTCCTAGGAAAATGTAACTAGGGTTTTTCATACAATACCTATGAACGTAATGCATAGATAGATGTAAATAATATAGGTTGCAGTGTAAATAAAGTAGGGGTTATGTCCGGGGCTTGCCTTCTTGCGTGGGGTTGGGGGCAGTAGGGTCAAAGTTTTCCGTACTTTGGTTCGGAGCTTCAGTTAGACCTTCGACTGTGTTCCCAAGGTCTTCAGAAACTTCCACTTCCTGATCCGGGATTACTTCGTAGTCACCGTCGGCGAGAGTAGTTGAGTCTACATGATATGCTAAGCTATAAGTTAAGGAATGCATATTCTTGTATTTTAATTCATGATAAAGTTGCAATCCAACGAAAATATGATTTACTTTGTACACTTATTATTTATTTCTCTACTGGGCAGTCATTTATCGGGTATTAATTATTTTATCTAGTTACATTAAGCAACAGGGTTGATTACCCTAATTATTTAACTAATGGCATGGGGTAACATGTTGAGTTGATTTTAAATACCAAAATAGTTATTTTGAATAGCTTTACTTATTTGTTTTGCTAATTATTTATACTAACTCTAGGTTATTATTAAACTATGGACTTATCACAGTATGTTCTAATTGTTTTGGGTTGATTTGTACTTGAACCTAGGTTGGAAATTTAGGGATAGGCTATACTACTCTAGAACAGTACTTCAAATTATTTTCATGATTTTTGAACATTTAAATCCACAGATATTAATTATACAAGGTTAACTATGCATTATTCATAATTAAATCCACATATTAAGAAAATATTACATAAATATTAGGTTCATTATTTTTCCTAAATACTATCTATTAAAACAAGACTAACCCAATTGGTTTCATATTTTTATCATTTTTCTACTATTTACTATACCTTTCTTTAGCCTACAACTAACTAAACTTAGTATTTTAATTAAAGCACAAACTATTCAGGAACTGAAATTCATCCTTTAAGGAAAGTTGTAGATCTTAAAATGAGGA
Organism: Panicum hallii; assembly: GCF_002211085.1. Taxonomy (NCBI): domain Eukaryota; kingdom Viridiplantae; phylum Streptophyta; class Magnoliopsida; order Poales; family Poaceae; genus Panicum; species Panicum hallii. The sequence goes on along the minus strand of NC_038044.1, from coordinate 32,741,562 downwards.
TTCTATCAAATTTTAGTTTGCATTTTTGTGATTTTTCCTTGATTTGAAATGGAACTTCAAAGTGGATAGCACAATTAACATCAGGAGGTCCTTCTAGCACTATTCATATGTGTCTTAAACGTTACAGATAACCCTCTGGGTTTTCAATTCTTCTAAACCCGAGGTCCTCAGTCAGGGGCAGAAGGGGAGCAGGGATTGGACGGCCATGTTCCGGCGAGGGGGGTTACCGGCGGTGAGGTCCGAGGGAAGGGAAAGTCTCAAGGGCTCACCGCGGTTCGATTGCACCACGTGTCGAGGGCTGCGGTGGTCGGGAAAGGGGATTTCGATGAGAGCCCGAAGCGGCGGCGGAGGGGTCAATGACAACGGCGGTGCTCCGGCGGCCAACACCGGCGAAGAACCCGCGCGCAAGCACCAGTGAGCCGTGGGGAAGGTATTGGTGCCGTCAATTGGGAACATATGCTTCGGATTAGGGGCGACCGGCGAAGACAGTGGCGGTGGCGGCGGAGGTAGACGCCGGCGAGCGTCGGGAAGGCGATACAGTGCACTAGGGAATCAACGAAGGGGTCGTAGAGCTTCACGGGGTTGATGTAGTGCTGGCTGAGGGGTTGTGGTGGCGCGGGAAGGCTCGGAGTGAGCTGCCCACGGTTAGCAGGAGGCGGCGGCGGACGGCGATCGTCGGCAAGGGTGCTCTGGTTGAAATTGGAGGGCGACTGGGGCTGGGGAGCATGAGTAGAGGTCAGGAAAGCTGATTAGGGGATCGGTGAGAGCAGTGGGTGGTCGACCGTGGCTGCCCACGATGAGCAGGAGTCGCCGGAGTGGAAGAAGAAGAGGCGGTAGTGGAAATCGCAGCTGGGGTTCGGGAATTGGCAGAAGAACCAGGAGAACAGAATGTAGGAGCTTTGGTAGTGCTGTTGCGCGTGAAAGATAAAGCCTTGGCACGGCGACGGTGAGGTGGCGGCCGAGCAGGGCTCCCGGCAGCCGTGGCGCGCGCAAACGTGGACAGCGGGGAGAGGGAAAAGGACTGGGGCAGGGAGAGGACGACGCGTGGAAGTTGATCCAGCAGGAGGTGGCGCGGCGGCGGTGGCAGAGCGGCGGCCAGGGGTGAAGCACTGCCGGCGGCAGGAAGCAGAGCAGAGGAACACGTGTGCGAGGAAGAAGAAGAGAGGGGAGGGGGTCCGGGGGCCTATTTGGAAATCTCAGAAACTCGAAGGACCTCTCGGTAAACTAAAATTTCCCACTGATATAAAGATCTAATGAGGAAATGCCCAAAATGAAAGTTGTAGAGTTTTTCAAACTCTACAATATTTCTTTAAGGTTCAAGTTCAAAAAGCCAAAGTTTGCAGCTTTGCATATTAAATTTTTGAGTAAAGGTAGAATTTGAATTCTTTTGTCCTTACCAATGTGGATTTGATGAAATTTTGGATATATTTACAAGTTTTCATGGGATGTCATGATAATTTGTATTCTTACATGTTAGTCCTTAAGTAGACATGAAAGTTACTTTTACACTTCAACTATTTTACATAAAAGGCCCGATGATTTTTGTTTTAATCACGCTTAGGTCCCTGTTTTTACTTAAGGACTTATTTTTCTTAGGATTTAACCTATCTTTTACACTTTCTTTCCTATGGTAATATAAATTTGACACCTAGTATTATATTCATCCTAGGTTTTAATGTTATCTTCCATTTCACCCAATTTAACACTCAAGGACCTATATTTTACAGAAATTACAATGATACCCCTAGTCCTCTGTACTACTCACATATACCATAGCAAGCATACATATTTCACACTAAAACCTAGTGTCTATGTTTCTAATTACCTGAATATTACAGCCTTCCCCCCTTAAAAAGAATCTCGTCCTGAGATTCCAATGTAGAATGGAGTTGGATAATTAGACTTGGGGATTAGCTTGAAGGAAGTTTGGAAAATTTCGTTGAAGATAGGATTCTGTTTCCCAAGTTGCTTCTTCTTCGGTGTGATGATCCCATAAGATCTTATACATTTTGATCTTCTTCCTCCTGGTGACTCTCTCCTTGGTATCCAAGATTTGGATAGGTTGTTCGGTGTAAGATAGATCGGGTTCGATCTCAATGGCACGGGTTTCAACGATTTCCGTGGGTACTTTGATACATTTCTTAAGTTGAGAGATATGGAAAACATCGTGAATGGCAGCCAATTGAGATGGAAGGTGAATTTTGTAGGCCATTGGGCCACAGATTTTGAGGATTTCGAAGGGTCCGACATATCAGGGTGCTAACTTCCCTTTTATGCCGAAGCGCTGGACACTCTTGGTAGGAGATACTCGGAGATAGACAAAATCTCCTACTTGGAACTGCAGAGGCTTCCTTCTTCGATCTGCATAACTCTTTTATCTAGACTGGGCAGTTTTAAGATTGGCTTGAATAACCTTGACCTTATCTTCGGCTTCGATAACTAGATCTGGTCCAAAGATTTTGCATTCGCCGGTCTCAGACCAACTCAAAGGAGTTCGACATTTTTTACCATATAACGCTTCAAAAGGAGCCATCTATAGACTAGATTTGTAACTGTTGTTGTAAGAAAATTCGGCTAAGGCAAGACATTTGTCCCAGCTTGTACCATAGTGAATACTACAAGCTCGAAGCATGTCTTCAAGAATTTGGTTGACTCGCTCAGTTTGTCCATCAGTCTGAGGATGATATGCAGAACTTTGAATTAGTTTGGTCCCCAGAGCAGACTGCAATTGTTCCCAGAAGCGTGCAATGAATTGTGCCCCTCGATCGGAAATAATAGTTTTAGGGACACCATGCAACCGAAAAATTTGATCAAGATAGACTTTGGCATACTTCTTAGCAGAGTAAGTGGTATGCACAGGAAGAAAATGGGCAGTCTTAGTAAGTCTATCAATAATTACCCATATGGAGTCATGATTTTGTGACGTGTTAGGAAGACCAATAATGAAATCCATACTAATGTCTTCCCACTTCCATGACGGAATGGGTAATGGTTGGAGTGTACCAGATGCTTTTAGATGGCTGGTTTTCACTCTCTGGCACGTATCATACTTGGATACATATTTAGCAATTTCTCTTTTCATTCTGGTCCAGCAAAAATTCTATCGAAGATCTTGATACATTTTGGTACTACCAGGATGAATAGAGAATTTGGATAGATGGGCTTCATCAAGGATTTCTTTACGAAGTTGGTGATCTTTAGGTACAACAATACGATTGTTGAACCATAGAACTCCTTGATGATCTGTGTGGAAACACTTATATTTGGTTTCTCCCTGAGATAGTTTTGATTTGATAATTTTGATACCTTCATCATGGAATTGCGACATAATGATTCTATCTTGAAGAGTAGACTCGATAGATAATAGATTTAGACTACCTTGAGGGATAATCTCTAGATTGAGCTTTCTCATCTGATTGCAGAGAGTGTCACTGAAAGTTGCTACGGATAAGCAATGACAATGTGCCTTGCGACTAAGTGCATCCGCAACCACATTGGCTTTGCCAGGATGGTAGTGTACCTCAAGATCGTAATCTTTAATTAGTTCTAACCAACGCCTTTGCCTCATATTTAGGTCAGCTTGGGTAAAGATATATTTGAGGCTCTTATGGTTAGTGTAGATATTACACTTGGCGCCCATAAGATGATGTCTCCAGATCTTGAGAGCATGAATAACTGCTGCCAATTCAAGATCGTGGGTTGGGTAGTTTTGTTCATGGTTTCGGAGTGCTCGGGATGCATAAGCAATGACCCGGTTGTTTTTGTCACACCCGATTTATAAGAACATAAATCAAGCAATCATATATGCGCTAGGATCAAGTCACGCATATATGCAACAGAATCATCAAGATATCACAACACATATCTCGAAATAAAAGCATATAAATTATGGATGAATATCTCTATTACAACTAAATCAAGAATCAGTTCAAGGAATGCGGAAGCGTAAAATAAATACATGAAGAATAGGGCGCCACAGGGACGTCGGCTGGGAGACAACGCCTAGAAATCGTCGAGTCCGCTGATGTAGTCCTCCACGTCGCCTGGTACTGAGCGGCAGTCGAAGATATCACCGAGAGAACAGAAGAGTAGAGGAGGCAAGTGTGAGTACACAACTTGTACTCAATAAGTATAACACGAATTTATGAGGCTCTAAGGTTAGCTGACTCAACTGCGTTAGCTTTTAATCTTGGCAAATTTTATTAAAGCTATTTACTACAAGTGGATGAATTACCATAACCCAAGTTACATAATAATTAATCAAGATTAACCATGAGTCTACTGAAAACCAAGCCAAACCACCAAAGGTACAACCCCACTAATCAGACGGAGGATCTGGGCCGCTCATGACCGTGAGCACGGCTAGTATACCAGTTTTACACTCTCGAGAGGTTGCACAACTTTACCCACAAGTCGTGAGCTACGCTAGTTGTTCATCACACTTCCTTAGGTGAGATGGCTAGCAAGCACACTACGAGACCGTTACAAAGGATCACGTTAGTAAGGTATAACCGCTAAGGTTTCTGGATCAGCGACGATGGGGCCCACCTCCGGGGGTACAAGCACACAGCACAGACCAAGCCGGAGGAGCAGGGACCATTGAAGCCTACCACCCCTCTTGCCCATGCAGGTAAGTTACTTCCGAACCAAAATGACCTAATTAATAAGTCAAGACCGTCCCATTCCAGTCTTGTGGTTGCGCGGTTGTCCCAGGTTGTCGCTCTATGAACCGGTCCTTATGGAGAGTGGCCAACCAAGCACTAAGCACCGTGCTGGCCCCCTAAACCATGTTTCTACAAAAACATCTTTTAACGAGACGTGAGCCGCTCAAGCACACAGCACAGAGGGCCACTCTCAGAAACAAGTTGCATATACCATTAATCAAATTTAATTAAAAAGGACCGAGGTGTGTGAGAGCGGAGCACCTAGCACAACTAACCAAAATGCAACCCAAGGTATATATATATAAAGGATAAGGTGGCTAGGAAATCCTTATAGGCATACAGAATTAAAATGCAGTATGAAATTGTATTTAAAAGTGATAGGATATTTATGTTATACTTGCCTTCCTCAAAGTTCTCCTACTGCTGCTCAAACTGCTCTGCCGCAAGGGGCTCCTGGTACTCGTCCAAAGGCTCAGCGTCTACTCACGATCGCAACGCCAAAACATGGTCCAGCACATACACATACACATACATACAAATAAGGACAAAAGATAAGAAACAGTACAACATTACGTAAAAACAGCAGACAAAACTAAGATAGAACTGTTCTACGCATTACAATGATCGCGTGAGCGTGAAAACTGCCTAAAACAGAGCTAAGACGCGAAATCTAGGGCTAAAACAAGGTCCAGGGGCCTTTCTGTAAGAAAATAGGAAAACCAGGGGTTTCTGTGCAAAAACCGAGGGCCTAAACAAATAAAACAGGACCTAACTGGAATTATGTTTGAACTATGGTGGATTGCGGGTTGGTTTTTGAAAAGCGTAGGGGCTCTTTAGCAAAACTGGCAGGCCGAACCGGTATCTTCGGGTTTGGACGCTCGGATCTCGATCCTACGGCTCACAACAAAGAAGGTTGCAATCTAATCTCATCCGCCCGTCCTGGGATCTCACGGCTCGGGGTTAAAGGGCGTACGGAACGGCGGAGGGGTCACCGGAGCTCCCCTCCTGCAGCGGCGTCTCGTCGGTGCTGGCCAGACTTGGCCCTCCGAGCTAGAATTTGAGCGGGAAAAAGGTCAGGGAGGCGCGGCTTACCGAGGCGGGAATTGGCCGGAGGTGTGGCGGAGGGCGATCGTCGATGACGGCGGGCGGCGGGGACGGTCTGTGTTCATGGACAGGCTGCAGCAGGGGTGGCCGGGATCGTTGGCTCGCGTAGATCGGCTCCGGGGACTCCTGCGGAGGCGACCAGAGGGTTAAGGGGGCCCGCGGTCCACCGGCAGCAAGCAATTGCGGCGGCGGCCGTGCTCACCTGCGGTGGCCTTCGGGAGAAATTCAGGCCCAAGAACAGGCCGGAGTCGCGGGTGAAAGGCGCAGAAGCTCCCGGGTGATGGGGCGAAGCTGATGCGGGGGCTCGCGTGGGCCCTGGTGCGGTGGAGCAGTGTGCCCACGGTGGTGTAGAGAGGGTGACGCGGCGGAGCAGAGCGGGGGTAGCGCTAGGGTGCCTCGGGTCCTGCGAAGCTTAGGGTTAGGGTTCCAAGGGACGACTGCGGATAAGAAGAGGGGGGGTTGGCCGCCTCGGCGTTCGGGTCAGCCGGGCAACGGAGCTCCCGCTTCTCACGGGTCGTTGCGGCCTGTCGCAATCCGAGCGCGGCGCGCTTCTAGAAGGATCCAGGCGGGGGTGGGACCGACGTGTAGCTCGGGCTGGGTGCGGTGCAAGGGAAGAGGGCCCGGGGCGCGGCGGAGCGGGGCCACGGACAGCGGCCGGGCCGGCGGGGAAGAGAACAGAGGAGGGTGAAAGGAGAAAAGGGGAAGAAGAAGCTGACGCGCGGGCCCTGGCTGGCAGAGGGAGAAAGGGAGAGGAGAGAGGCGCGGCTCGGGCTGAGAAGAGAATGGGCCGGCCGTGGCCCATGCGGGAAGAAAGAGAGATGGGCCTCGGGGTCAGCTTGGGCCAAGGAAAAGAGAGAGAGAGAGAGATGGTTTTGGGCCGGCTGCTAGGCTCTTTCCTTTTCTTCTTCTTTTCTTTTTCTTTTCCACACTCAAACTATTCAAAGAATTCTATTTGAATTCAAATAAATTTGAATTCAAACCCTATACACTCAACACAAATAAAACAATGCTCCAGCATGAATGCACAAACAAGTTGATCCTGTAATAAATCTTTATTTTCTTGTGTTATAAAATTACTTTAAATGCCGGATAAATTAGAGAAAGCCCTGGAAATTTTATTTGAGCCAAAATAAATTCATTAAAATTTGGAAAAATTACATTAGGGTGTTACAAACCTACCCCCTTACAGGAATCTCGTCCCAAGATTCGAATAGGCTAGCTAGTAAAGAGATCGGGATATGTCTTTCTCAGCTTATCTTCTCGCTCCCAGGTAGCCTCATCCTTCGTGTGATGACTCCACTGAACACGGCACATCTTGATCTTCTTGTTTCTGGTAACTCTCTCGGATGTCTCCAGAATCTTCACTGGATGCTCGGTGTAGGTCAGATTTTCCTGCACATCCAACCTTCCAACGGTGCTTGTTCCTCTGGCACCCTCAAGCACTTCTTCAGCTGAGACACGTGGAACACATCATGCACTCCCGAGAGGTTGGGAGGTAACTCCAAACAATAAGCCACCTCACCCTTCCGTTCCAGCACCTTGAACGAACCAATGTATCGAGGGGCTAGCTTCCCTCTCACATTAAACCCGCGGATTCCTCTCATCGGCGAGACCTTCAGGTACACATGATCACCCACTGCAAAGGTCAGATCTCGACGACGAACATCCGCATAGCTCTTCTGACGAATCTGTGCGACCCTCAGGTTCTCGCGCACCTGCTGTACCAGCTGTTCTGCCTCCTCAACAATATCTGGACCAAATACCTGCCTCTCACCAATCTGATCCCAATACAGCGTAGTCCTGCACTTCCGACCATACAGGGCCTCGAAAGGAGATTTCTTCAGACTGGCCTGATAGCTGTTGTTGTACGAAAACTCTGCATACGGCAGGCATTTATCCCAGCTGGTACCGTACTGAATAGCACAGGCTCGGAGCATATCCTCCAACACTTGGTTGGTTCTCTCTGTCTGCCCATCTGTCTAAGGATGATCAGCGGTACTGAAGCGCAGCTTCGTATCCAACGAATCATGCAACTGCTCCCAGAACTGTGAAGTGAACTGAGATCCTCTGTCAGATATGATCTTCTTTGGAACTCCATGCAGACAGACAATCCTGGAGATGTACAACTCTGTGAGTCTAGCGTCGGAGTAAGTAGTGTTCACCGGAATGAAGTGGGCAACCTTCGTCAACCGATCCACTACTACCCATATGGAGTTGTACCCTTTCTGAGTACGAGGCAATCCCACAATGAAGTCCATGGTGATCTCCTCCCACTTCCACTCTAGAATCTTCAATGGCTGCAATAGACCTGCTGGTCTCTGATGCTCCGCCTTGACATGCTGACAAGTGTCACAGATAGCCACGTACTCCGCAACGGAACGCTTCATTCCATACCACCAGAATCGTTCCTTGAGATCATAATACATCTTCGTGCTGCCTGGATGAATGGAATACGCTGTATCATGAGCCTCGCTCAAGATCAGCTTCCTGAGATCCGCTACATCCGGCACACATATCCGACCCTTGTACCACAAGGTACCCTGATCATCCTCTCTGAAATGAGATGCCTTGCCAATCTTGAGCAGTTCACGGATCTCCTGCAGCTTCTTATCTTCTTTCTGATGCTGCCTGATCTCTGCCTCTAGAGTGGGTTCTGCCTCGAATGATGTACCCGAGGTGTGATGCAAGAAACCCAGACTCAACTGCTCAAACTCCTCGCATAACTCCTAAGACATCTGAAAAGCCACGGCCATGTTAACATAGCTCTTCCTGCTCAGAGCATCTGCTACAACATTGGCCTTGCCCGGATGATAGTGAATCTCCAGGTCATAATCTTTGACCAACTCTAGCCATCTTCTTTGCCACATATTCAGCTCATTCTGAGTGAAAATGAACTTGAGACTCTTGTGATCAGTGTAAATATCACACCTTTGCCCAAACAAGTAATGCCTCCATATCTTCAGAGCATGCACAACTGCGGCTAACTCCAGATCATGAGTGGGATAATTCAGCTCGTGCCAGCGCAACTGCCGCGAGGCATAAGCTATCACTCTGCCTTCCTGCATCAGAACGCAACCAAGACCATCCCTCGAAGCGTCACAATACGCTGTGAACCTCTTGCTCTGGTCTGGCAGGGTAAGGACTGGCGCCGTAGTCAACCTCTTCTTCAGCTCCTCGAAGGCCTTCTGACGCTCATCAGTCCAGGAGAAATCCACGCCCTTCTCCAGCAAGGAAGTCAAAGGCTTAGCAATCTTGGAGAAATTCTCAATGAACCTCCGATAATATCCTGCTAAGCCCAGAAAAGAGCAGACTTCCTTCACTGTCTGTGGTACCACCCAGTCAAGCACATCCCTCACCTTTCGGGGGTCCACAGCAATACCTCCCTTGGAGATAACATGACCGAGGAATGGAACCTCGTCAATCCAGAATTCACACTTGCTGAGCTTGGCATACAGCTTGTGCTCTCTGAGTCTCTGCAACACAAGCCTCAGATGCTTCTCATGCTCTGCCTCTGATTTGGAATATACCAGGATATCATCAATGAATATCACCACAAAGGTGTCCAGATAATCCATGAAAACCTTGTTCATCAGATGCATGAAGAAAGCCGGAGCATTGGTCAAGCCAAAAGAAATGACCGTGTACTCGTATAGCCCATACATGCAGGTGAATGCCATCTTCTGGATATCCTCAGGACGAATCTTCAGCTGGTGATAACCCGAACGCAGATCAATCTTCGAGAATACACAAGCACCCTGAAGCTGATCAAAAAGATCCTCAATACAAGGCAATGGATGCTTGTTCTTGATAGTGACTGCATTCAGATCCCGATAATCGACGCACATTCTCTTCGCTCCATCCTTCTTCTCTACAAGCAATACAGGAAAAGCCTAAGGAGAGAAACTACGACGGATATAGCCCTTCTTAACTTCCTCATGCTCAACAGATGCCATACGATAGGGCCGCTTAGCAATAGGAGCTGTGCCAGGCAAGAGATCAATAGAAAACTCAATGTCGCGATCAGGCGGCATACATGGCAAATCATCCAGAAAGACCTCCGGGAATTCAGACACCACGCGAATACCATCCGTGGGTCCAGCCTCCATCTGATAAAGAATTCCGAAAGGCTCCGAAGCACTGACTGTGACCTCCTGTCCATCTGGTGCTGACAAGTGGACAGTCCTCTGAGCACAATCAATCTTGACACCCCATCTAACAAGGGTCTCCATTCCCAAGATCGCATTGATACCCTTGGTGTCTAGCACCATCAGATTAGCACTGAACTCTACCCCCCTTATGACAACACTAACTCTGGGATAGAAGATATGAGACCTCAACTGCCCTCCTGGTGAAGATACTAACATGCCCCTCTTTAATGTGCTAGTATGAATGCCATGATGCTCAACGAAAGACCGAGTAATGAAGGAATGCGTAGCACCAGTATCGAGAAGCACTATAGCAGGGTGAGTATTGACCATGAACGTACCAATAACCACGTTGGGAGCCTCGGCCGCTGACTCGGCTGTCACGTGGTTCACCCTGCCCTGAGAGGGAGCCTTGGCCTGAGCTGGGCGCCCCTGCTGTCCCGACTGCGCCTTCCGAGGATAGACGTTGGCGTAGTGTCTCGGCTCACCACAGTGGAAGCACACTCGTGGGAGTGCTGGAGCCTGCTGCCCGGCAGGAGGAGTAGGCACTCCCTGCCGCGGAGCTGGTGGAGCGGGTGGAGCAGAGCGTGCCGGAGGCGCTGGAAGCCTCTGGACCTGCCCCGCCTGCTGCTGCTGCTGAGGACGGGGCGGGTACTGCTGCTGGCGCTGCTGGTACTGCTGGACCTGCCTCTGGTGCTGTTGCTGATACTGCTACGGGTACTGGTACCGAGGCCAGGTGTTGCTACCCGACGCAGCAGGAACCATCTTCCTCCTCTTATCCTCAATTTCCCGGCGCTTGCGCTCGGTGTTGAGGGTAGCGTCAACTAGCTGGTTGAAGTTGTTGAAGCGGTGATTCATGAGCGCGTACTCCAGGTGGTCATCGAGTCCCTCCCTTAAGCGCTCCTGCTTATCGCCATCATAGGCGACCTCAGCGGGGGCGTAGCGAGCGAGCTGGAGGAAATGATCACGGTACTCGGTCACCGTCATAGCTCCCTGGAATGATGATCACTGGAAGAAGAGGATGGAAAATTTTACTCAGCATTTCTCATAACAAGGGTGGGTTGGAGCTCAAAAAGAAATTGCGGAAGGATTTTACTCTAATTTACCTGCTTAAGCGCAAGGAACTCCTTGTGCTTCATCTTCATCACTCCAGCAGGGATGTGGTGGTGCCTGAAACGCTCTCGGAACTGGACCCAAGTGAGAGCATCGCGTTCCCGAGCTGGGTAGGACTCCCACCAATCGAGAGCTGAGACTCGCAGCTGCCCTTCTGCGTACAGGACTCTCTCCCAGTCGTCGCACTGAGCGACATCCAACTGGCGCTCCACTGAACGAAGCAAGTCGTCAGCCTGGAGTGGATCAGCCGCATGAGAGAACGTCGGTGGGTGACCCCTCAGAAAGTCCGCACGCCTATCGCGGGGCTGCTGCGGTGGAGGAGGCGGCGGCTGAGCATGAATCTACTGCAGAGTCTGAATAGTGTTGTTCAGAGTGGCCGTCATCTGCATCTGGAGCTGGAAGAACTGCTCCGGAGTCAGAGGTGGAGGCATCGGCAGCGGCTGGTCGGTACTCTGATTGTTCTGCCCCTGCTGGCCAGAACCGGTACCGGTGCTCCTGGTGTTCACCATCTGTTTGCAGCAGAGCGAAATTTATAAGAGATAGATATTGTACAACTTCTGGAAAGAAAGCTCTGACAGGATAAAATAGAGAGAAAAGAATGTACGGTTTTACCCCCAACGTTCTAACTCAATTTTGATTATTTAATTCAGGTTTGTATTAAAGTCGTTTCTCACGAACATGTTTAACTTCTAGGCGATGCAATCAACCAAAAATCCAAATCAAACATTCTGCACAATCACAAACATTCAATATTCAAACCTCAGTCGAGTTTATCACACCGCTCGACTAAAACAAACATACGCTCTAGCGTATTTTTCTTGTAGGGGCATCCTAGGCTTATGAGGACAGACAAAATTGTGTGCCAACGTCTACGAAAAATACCAGACTAATCCTCGGAAAATGCAGAGAGGATTAGCAAAATCGAGGTTTAGAGCTCAAGGAATAGAAGCAGAAATGAAAGTTTGAGTTTTGCGGAAGCAAAGCAAGCGAAAGGAAATCCCTAAACTCGACCATTCCTATCTAGGCTTCATCCTACAGTCAACACGGCTCTAATACCAATTCTGTCACACCCGATTTATAAGAACATAAATCGAGCAATCATATATGCGCCAGGATCAAGTCACGCATATATGCAACAGAATCATCAAGATATCACAACACGTATCTCGAAATAAAAGCGTATAAATTATGAATGAATATCTCTATTACAACTGAATCAAGAATCAGTTCAAGGAATGCGGAAGCGTAAAATAAATACATGAAGAATAGGGCGCCACAGGGACGTCGGCTGGGAGACAACGCCTAGAAATCGTCGAGTCCGCTGATGTAGTCCTCCACGTCACCTGGTACTGAGCGGCAGTCGAAGATGTCCCCGAGAGAACAGAAGAGTAGAGGAGGCAAATGTGAGTACACAACTTGTACTCAACAAGTATAACACGAATTTATGAGGCTCTAAGGTTAGCTGACTCAACTGCGTTAGCTTTTAATCTTGGCAAATTTTATTAAAGCTATTTACTACAAGTGGATGAATTACCATAACCCAAGTTACATAATAATTAATCAAGATTAACCATGAGTCTACTGAAAACCAAGCCAAACCACCAAAGGTACAACCCCACTAATCAGACGGAGGATCTGGGCCGCTCATGACCGTGAGCACGGCTAGTATACCAGTTTTACACTCTCGAGAGGTTGCACAACTTTACCCAAAAGTCGTGAGCTACGCTAGTTGTTCATCACACTTCCTTAGGTGAGATGGCTAGCAAGCACACTACGAGACCGTTACAAAGGATCACGTTAGTAAGGTGTAACCGCTAAGGTTTCTGGATCAGCGACGATGGAGCCCACCTCCGGTGGTACAAGCACACAGCATAGACCAAGCCGGAGGTGCAGGGACCATTGAAGCCTACCACCCCTCTTGCCCATGCAGGTAAGTTACTCCCGAACCAAAATGACCTAATTAATAAGTCAAGACCGTCCCATTCCAGTCTTGTGGTTGCGCGGTTATCCCAGGTTGTCGCTCTATGAACCGGTCCTTATGGAGAGTGGCCAACCAAGCACTAAGCACCGTGCTGGCCCCCTAAACCATATTTCTACAAAAACATCTTTTAACGAGACGTGAGCCGCTCAAGCACACAGCACAGAGGGCCACTCTCAGAAACAAGTTGCATATACCATTAATCAAATTTAATTAAAAAGGACTAAGGTGTGTGAGAGCGCAGCACCTAGCACAACTAAAATGCTAGGTGGCTAGGAAATCCTTATAGGCATACAGAATTAAAATGCAGTATGAAATTGTATTTAAAAGTGATAGGATATTCATGTTGTACTTCCCTTCCTCAAAGTTCTCCTGCTGCTGCTCAAACTGCTCTGCCGCAAGGGGCTCCTGGTACTCATCCAAAGGCTCAGCGTCTACTCACGATCGCAACACCAAAACATGGTCCAGCACATACACATACACATACATACAAACAAGGACAAAAGATAAGAAACAGTACAACATTACATAAAAATAGTACACAAAACTAAGATAGAACTGTTCTACGCGTTACAACGATCGCGTGAGCGTGAAAACCGCCTAAAATGGAGCTAAGACGTGAAATCTAGGGCTAAAACTGTCCAGGGGCCTTTCTGTAAGAAAATAGGAAAACCAGGGGTTTCTGTGTGAAAACTGAGGGCCTAAACAAATAAAACAGGACCTAACTGGAATTATGTTTATAACTAGGGTGGACTGCGGGTTGGTTTTTGAAAAGCGCAGGGGCTCTTTAGCAAAACTGGCAGGCCAAACCGGTATCTTTGGGTCTGGACGCTCGGATCTCGATCCTACGGCTCACAACAAAGAAGGTCGCGATCTAATCTCATCCGCCCGTCCTGGGATCTCATGGCTCGGGGTTAAAGGGCGTACGGAATGGCGGAGGGGTGACCGTAGCTCCCCTCCAGCGGCGGCGTCTCGCCGGTGCTGGCCAGACTTGGCCCTCCGGGCTGGAATTCGAGCGGGAAAAGGTCAGGGAGGCGCGGCTCAACATGAGTAACCCACATAGGGTTACAGCAGGGCTCGTCAGGGCTCTGTGTGGCAAGCCCACTGGCGACAGCGGCAACAGGGTGCCGGTGGTCGTTGCCCCGGCTGTAGGGGTGGCTACGGCCTGCGGGAACTAGCGCAACAGGACCAGGAGGAATGTGTGGTGCTCACCGAGGCGGGAATTGGCCGGAGGTGTGGCGGAGGGCGATCGTCGATGACGGCGGGCGGCGGGGACGGTCGGTGTTCGTGGACAGGCTGCAGCAGGGGTGGCCGGGATCCTTGGCTTGCGTAGATCGGCTCCGGGGACTCCTGCGGAGGCGACCAGAGGGTTAAGGGGGCCACGGTCCACCGGCGGCAAACAATTGCGGCAGCGGCCGTGCTCATCTGCGGCGGCCTTTGGGAGAAATTCAGGCCCAAGAACAGGCCGGAGTCGCGGGTGAAAGGCGCAGAAGCTCCCGGGTGATGGGGTGAAGCTGATGCGGGGGCTCGCGCGGGCCGTGGTGCGGTGGAGCAGCGTGCCCACGGTGGTGCAGAGAGGGTGTTGCGGCAGAGCAGAGTGGGGGTAGCGCTAGGGTGCGTCGGGTCCTGCGAAGCTTAGGGTTAGGGTTCCAAGGGAAGACTGCGGATAAGAAGAGGGGGGTTGGCCGCCTCGGCGTGCGGGTTAGCCGGGCAACAAAGCTCCCGCTTCTCACGGGTCGTTGCGGCCCGTCGCAATCCGAGCGCGGTGCGCTTCTTGAAGGATCGAGGCGGGGGTGGGACCGACGTGTAGCTCGAGCTGGGTGCGGCGCAAGGGAAGAGGGCCCGGGGCGCGGCGGAGCGGGGCCACGGACAGCGGCCGAGCGGCCGGGCCGGCGGGGAAGAGAACAAAGGACGCGCGGGCCCTGGCTGGCAGAGGGAGAAAGGGAGAGGAGAGAGGCGCGGCTCGGGCTGAGAAGAGAATGGGCCGGCCGTGGCCCATGCGGGAAGAAAGAGAGATGGGCCTCGGGGTCAGCTTGGGCCAGGGAAAAGAGAGAGAGAGAGAGATGGTTTTGGGCCGGCTGCTGGGCTCTTTCCTTTTCTTCTTCTTTTCTTTTTCTTTTCCACACTCAAACTATTCAAACAATTATATTTGAATTCAAATAAATTTGAATTCAAACCCTATACACTCAACACAAATAAAACAATTCTCCAGCATGAATGCACAAACAAGTTGATCCTATAATAAATCTTTATTTTCTTGTGTTATAAAATTACTTTAAATGCCGGATAAATTAGAGAAAGCCCTGGAAATTTTATTTGAGCCAAAATAAATTCATTAAAATTTGGGAAAATTACATTAGGGTGTTACAGTTTTGCATCAGAACACAACCAAGGCCAGTTCCAGAGGCATCGCAATAGACATCAAAAGGCTGGGTGTTATCTGGCTGAGCTAGTACTGGAGCGGTTGTTAGAAGTTTTCTTAAGGTGTGGTACACTTCGTCACACTTATCGTCCCATCAGAATTTAACTTCTTTCTTAAGTAGCTCAGTCATGGGTTTGGCTATCTTGGAGAAGTCTGGAATGAATCGGCGATAATATCCCGCCAATCCAAGGAAACTTCGGATTTGATGGACTGAAGTCGGAGGCTTCCAATCCATAACCTCCTGAACTTTGGTTGGATCAACTGATATGACCTCACTAGAGATAGTATGTCCTAGGAATTTCACACTATCTAGCAGCCAGAATTCGCATTTCGAGAATTTGGCGTAAAGGTGATGATCACGTAGTCGTTGAAGAACGACACGTATGTGATTAGCATGGTCTTCTTTAGTCTTGGAATATATCAGAATATCGTCGATGAAGACCACGACAAATTTATCGAGTTCCGGCATAAAGACTGAATTCATGAGATACATGAAATATGACGGTGCGTTAGTAATCCCAAATGACATAACCAGATATTCATATAATCCATATCTGGTCAAGAAAGCCGTTTTTGGAATGTCACAAGGCTTGATTTTGATCTAATGATAACCAGAGCGTAAGTCAATCTTAGAAAAGACCTTAGCTTCAGCTAGATGATCGAACAAAATGTCAATGCGGGGAAGAGGGTACTTATTCTTGATAGTGACCGCATTGAGTGGACGATAATCGACACATAACCTTAGGCTATTGTCCTTCCTCTTTACAAAGAGAGCCAGACAACCCCAAGGTGAGTCACTTGGGCGTATAAAACTGTCAGACCCGGGGCTACCGGGCTGGGCATGTAGCGTAGTCTACGGAGGTTTAAGAGATTAAGTCTGTCTTATCTCTTATTCATTTTGTTTATCTCTTGTTTATCCCGTTTAAATAGGAGATAGGGCTAACCAACATGGAGAGGATCTACTCGAGATCAGTTCTGGTGTGATCCCTCGGTGGGGGTTGGTTAGCATCTTTGTAACTCTGACCTCTCAGGTATATAAGGGAGGTCAGGGACCCCCTCAAAACGAAGATCATTAGGTCATTCTACACCAAAAGGAATACAAACCATCATACAGGACGTAGGGTGTTACGCTCCGTGCGGCCCGAACCTGTCTAAGTCTTGTATTCCTTGCACCTTCGAGTTCCTGATCTCGGCGTTCCCTCACCCAAAACTTACCACCTTGGGTCTATCCCTCGGTGGGCAGCCGGTTAAACACCGACAGCTGGCGCGCCAGGTAGGGGAATGCGTCGAAAATCCACCGGCGAGCTCGATGGCTTCGTTCAGATTCGTCAGGTCGGTTCCCTCTCAGGGCACGACGTTTGTTTTTGGTTCATGGGTCTGCATCGCAGATGGTGCGGGCAGTTTCCGGCGATTCCTTGTCGACATGAAGCCAAGGACCTCCGCTACGGATTTCCGCAGCGACCTCGACAAGTTTGTCGACGACCTCGACAAGTTTGTCGACAACCTCGACAACTTGCCGCTCCACGCTCCAGCAGCACAGGACAAGGTGGAGTTCGCTTCAGCCTCGACTTCTTCTGATGTTGCGGCAACTCTCCCTGGTTTGGACTTGTTCCAACCTAGGGATTCGCTTAGCTGATCTCAGCTCGGTTCGTGCGAATCGGCCACTGGTTTTCAGGAGGCCGACGCCTTTGGGTCCCTTTCCATGTTTGAGAAGGACCTGAACTTGTTACTCCAGATCGGAAAACTCGAAGCCACCGCGTGTCGGGGGGCTTCGGGTTGTTCCGGTTCCGGTGATCTAGTGGTCACCTCCTTGCCGGGGGGGCACGTGGTGCACTGGAGGGGCGTAACGCTCCCCAAACCACTCGAAGCAGAGGATCGACTCATGGCTCACCTCGAGCCCTTGCCTTTTCAGGAAGGCAGGCCGTTGGCCACCGCGGCGGAGGGGACGACTGAACTAGTCGACGAAGGTTCTCACGAGCTTTCCTCCCGCCAGGTGCTGATGGCCGAAGAAGGCGAGGACGGTGGGGATTTTCTTATTGACAATTTTGAAGCGATCTCCGAGGATGAGATCACGGCCAATGTTGGTGACGAGAACGACGCCGATCGAGAAGCGCGGAGGGCCAGAAACAGGGCCCGCACAATCTGGCGGAGGAAGGCCAACGAGCGTAGGCGATCTATGCATCGCGAGCTTGATCCTGAGTTCGCCGCCGTCAGCGAACGGGGGTTTCAGACTCCGGTGGCCAACATCGCTAGGGTTACGGCCATCCTCGAGCGCAGCCATGACCCGGAGGTACGTCAAGCACTCTTGTACGCGCAGAGGGCTTGGATCCAGTTGGATCAACACAACCCGGCGCCTACCATCAGGGAGGAGCGTGTGGGAGAGAGTCGAAGTCAGGCCCACAGCCGAACGGCTGGCGGCCGTCCTCGACGTCAACCCAGCAACGACAACGCTTGCGGGAGCCAGACCCTTGGCGGGAGGCAGCAGCCACCGAAAGGGGGTCAGCCACGACAAGCCCATCATCGACTCCTTCCGGAGGATCTACGCCAACACATCAATGAAGGCCGCGATGCGCGCACCGTGATTTCTTCCAGGCGCAAGACCCGTGAAGAAGTCGAGAATGAAGGTACTGACTGCAGCGATCGATTTCCTGCTTTTTCTGCTCGTTTCAGCAGCTACAAGTACCCGGAGGGCTTCAAACCGATCAGCATCACCAAGTACGATGGCAAGCAGGCTCCCCAGCAATGGCTTCGTTGCTACTCCACGGCCATTGACGTCGCGGGGGGCTCAAATATCACCAAAGTCGTCTACTTTCCGATGGCTTTGGACCCTGCGCCGCTCACTTGGCTGGAGAGCCTTGGCAGCAACACAATCGACTCCTGGGAACGACTTAAGAAGGTCTTCATCGATAATTTCCAGGGAGCAATTACCCGTGCAGGTACTCGACACGATCTTGCCCAGTGCAAGCAGGAACGTAACGAGCTTCTACGGTCCTACACGCGTCGCTTCTTCGACATCCGCGCCACCATCGCCAACATCTCGGAGGAGGACATCATCGACTGCTTTTACAACGGCATCACCGACCCGAGCATATACAGAGATTTCGGGCGGAACAGGCCGAAGACCGTTTCGGGCCTTCGTGATATGATGCACGATTGGTCCGAGCAGGAGGAGAAGATGCGGAAACGGTTCCCGCGGCGCCATGATAGCAATCTGCGGCGCCCAAACGACAACCGCAGCGACAAAGGCCAGCGGGACTTTTCCGGGCCACCCCGGAAACGAAAGCCAGATGATGTCATCGCGGCTATCGATCGTCCTTCGCGGGGCAAGAAGTCGACGACGCAGGAGGAATTTGAGAAACTCCTGCAGAAGAAGTGCCCATGGCATCCGGGTGCCAGCCATGCCGCCATTGACTGCTACCACCTCCAGAGGACGTTCAGCAACACCGGTGGTGGAAAGAAGAATAAGAAGCCTGCTGACAAAGAACCCGAGGATGACGATCACGATGACCAGGGGCGTAACCCGAAGTTTCAGGATGCCTCGAAGGTCGTCAACGTTATCTTCGGCGGTGATGAGGATTTCGGTTCCAGGAGGGACCAGAAGCTGCTTCTTCGGGAGATCTTGTCCGTCGAGCCGGCGGTACCACGGCCGCTCCGTTGGTCGGAGGTCCCCATCTCGTTCTCTCGCGACGATCAGTGGACGAGCTTCTCGGAGCCCGGTAAGTTCCCATTGGTCCTGGATCCTGTGGTGGCAGAGGTCAAGCTTACCAAGGTCCTCATCGATGGTGGAAGCGGGCTCAATCTCATCTTCGTCGGTACTCTGAAGAAGATGGGCCTGGATTTCAAGGATATGCTAGTGCCCAGCAAATCCCCCTTTTACGGGATCGTCCCAGGTAATGCGGTGCATCCGCTTGGCACGGTGGTCCTCCCAGTCACCTTTGGCACGCGGGAGAACTATCGTACCGAGTTCATCAAGTTTGAGGTGGCCACTTTTGATTCCTCTTACCATGCAATATTGGGTCGTCTGGCACTAGCTAAGTTCATGGCAGTGCCGCACTATGTTTATCTGCTTCTTAAGATGCCAGGACTCGGTGGAGTGCTCACCCTCCGTGGCGACTTGAAGAAGTCATACGACTGCAACCAGGAGGCGATCCAATATGCTTCGACTACTCGTGTGCCAGATGCTTCGGGAGAAGTACTCACGGCCGCGCGGCAGCTTTCCTAGTCTGGGCTGGAAATTCCCTCCAAGAAGGCCAGCAAGTCGAGCATCCAGTCGACTGATGGCGCGGCCCTCAAGACGATCCAGCTCCAGGAGGGGGATCCATCTAAGACCGCCGTCATTGGCGCGGGCTTAGGCGACAAATAGGAACTCGCGCTCGTCAGCTTTCTTTGGGCTAACCGAGACATATTCGCATGGAAACCTGCGGACATGCCAGGGGTGCCCAGGGAGTTGATCGAGCATGCTTTGAATGTAGACCCGAAGGCCATGCCCAAAAAGCAACGCCTCCGGAGGTTTGCTCAAGACAAGCGTGAGGCCATTAAACGAGAGATCGCTAAACTCCTCGCGGCTGGATTCATTAAAGAAGTAATTCATCCAGAGTGGGTAGCGAATCCCGTGCTTGTAAAGAAAAAGAACAATGAATGGAGAATGTGTGTCGACTACACCGATCTCAACAAGCATTGCCCAAAAGATCATTTTGGGCTGCCGCGCATTGACCAAGTCATCGATTCGACGGCTGGGTGTGTCCTTCTTTGTTTTCTTGATTGCTACTCAGGGTATCATCAGATTGCGCTCAAGGAGGAGGACCAAATCAAGACTGCATTTATCACCCCATACGGGACTTATGCATACAAAATAATGTCTTTTGGGTTGAAGAATGCAGGAGCAACATACCAACGCGCGATCCAGATGTGTTTCGCGGATCAGCTGCACCGGAATGTTGAGGCTTATGTGGACGATGTGGTCATCAAGACCAGGGACTCCGATAGCCTGATCGAAGATTTGGAAGAAACATTTAGTAGTCTACGCAGATATCGGTGGAAACTCAATCCCACCAAGTGCGTCTTTGGAGTACCTTCTGGGAAATTGCTTGGGTTCATCGTCAGCAACCGGGGCATCGAGGCCAACCCTGTCAAGATCACGGCCATCACTGATATGGAGGCTCCGGCCACAATCAAGGATGTGCAGAAGCTGACAGGTTGTATGGCAGCCCTGAACAGGTTCATCTCCCGACTCGGGGAGAGAGGACTACCTTTCTTCAAGCTCCTAAAACACCAAGACAAGTTTCAATGGACGGAGGAGGCCGAGCGAGCTCTACAAGACTTGAAAACTCACCTCCAGTCGCCTCCAATCCTTACCGCTCCGCTACCGGAAGAGGATCTACTACTCTACATTGCGGCAACAACCCATGTTGTCAGCAGCGCTATTGTAGTCGAGCGAGGCGAAGAAGGCCATGCGTTCGGAGTGCAGAGGCCCGTCTATTTCGTCAGCGAAGTCCTCTCCGAGTCAAAAGTACGGTACCCAGCTGTTCAAAAGCTCTTATATGCAATTTTGATCACATCAAGAAAGTTGCGCCATTACTTCGACGAGTACAAGATCACTGTGATTACGGACTTCCCGCTGGCGGATATTCTCCATAATCAAGATGCCACGGGACGCATATCTAAGTGGGCAGTGGAACTGGGGGCTTTGTCAATCGACTTCAAGCCACGCACTGCCATCAAGTCACAGGCTCTAGTTGACTTCATGGCTGAATGGAGGGAGAATCAAGTCCCAACCCCAGTGGACAAGCCAGAGCACTGGACCATGTATTTTGATGGTTCCCTCAAGCTCGACGGCGGAGGCGCTGGTGTCTTGCTCATCTCCCCACGAGGCGAACAATTGAAGTACGTCCTTCAGATCTTATGGAAGGTATCTAATAACGAAGCCGAGTATGAAGCCTTGCTTCACGGGCTTCGTTTGGCGATATCACTAGGGATCAAGCGATTACTTGTGTATGGCGATTCTCTTCTTGTCGTTCAGCAGGTCAATAAGGAGTGGGACTGCAACAAGGAAACAATGGATGCATACGTTCAGGAAGTGCGCAAGCTGGAAGGCAAGTTTTCTGGCTTGGAGGTTCACCATGTGCTACGGGAGCACAACGTTGGCGCGGACATCCTGTCCAAGTTAGGGTCAACGCGCGCTCAAGTCCCGCCGGGAGTCTTCGTCCAGGAGCTTGATCAGCCATCTATCAAGCCTTCTCCGCAAGTAACCATCGACTCGGGTTCCCAACAACCCGATCGAGAGGTTCTGACGCTGGGGGAGGACTGGCGAGCGGCTTTCATCGACTTCATTCAAGACCAGCGGCTACCAGCGGGAATTGATGCTAAGAGTGCGGAAGCGGCGCGCATCTTAAGAAGAAGCAAGGGCTTCGTCCTGGTCAACGGCAAGCTCTACAGGCGTGGCGCTCGGTCAGGAGTTCTTATGAAGTGCGTCACGAAGGAAGATGGGTACGACATACTACGAGAGATCCACGAAGGCGTCTGCGGCAACCATGCGGCGTCAAGAACGCTGGTTGGGAAAGCATACAGGGCCGGCTTCTGGTGGCCCACTGCAGTAACCGACGCGGAGGATCTCGTGCGCAGGTGTCAAAACTGCCAATTCTTCGGCAAACAGACCCATGTTCCTGCTCATAGCCTCATCACTATACCACCATCGTGGCCTTTTGCTTGTTGGAGTCTCGACATGATCGGGCCCTTCACGATGGCGCCAGGCGGTTTTACTCATGTTCTGGTGGCTATTGACAAGTTTACGAAGTGGATCGAGTACAAGCCAATCGCCAAGCTCACGCCAGACCGGGTTGTTGACTTCATTTCGGATATTTTGCACCGGTTCGGCTTCCCTAACACTATCATCACGGACTTGGGGTCAAACTTCACGGCCAACCATTTCTGGGAATTCTGCGAGAACGCTTGCATCGAAGTCAAATATGTCTCAGTTGCACACCCGCGGGCCAATGGACAAGTCGAATGGGCGAACGGCTTGATAATCGACGGTCTCAAGAAGCGACTATACGATGAAAACAGCAAGAAGGGAGGCAAATGGGTACGCGAGCTGCCGCATGTAGTCTGGGGGCTTCGGACTCAGCCGTCCAAAGCCACAGGCCAAACACCTTTCTTCCTCGTATATGGATCTGAAGCCATTTTACCAGCCGATATCATGTGGAAGTCCCCAAGGGTTGAAATGTACAATGAAGGCGAGGCGGACGAGGCGAGGCAGTTAGAGCTCGATTCTGTGGAAGAAGCTCGTTGCACCGCCCTTGTCCAGTCAGCCAGGTACCTGCAGGGGATCCGCCGATACCATGATCGCAACGTCAAGGAGCGGTCATTCAGCGTTGGCGACCTGGTTTTACGTCGTATCCAGGACGAATCCGGCCTACACAAACTCAATCCAAGGTGGGAGGGCCCGTTCGTCGTCAAGCAGGTCACACGGCCAGGATCGTATCGACTACAATGCCCCGAGGGCCAGGACATCCCAAACTCCTGGAACGTCCAACACCTGCGCAGGTTCTACCCATAAGCAAATACCTGGTGATATCCGAATTCCTCAGGGGCTTGGACGATCTCCTTTTTTCGATGCATATTGAAGGCTATGAGCCACAATATTCGGGTTGAACATTCATTCTCCGGCGCACGACGGCCACGGCCACGAACCAACACTCGTGTAAACTGGCCGCTCGTCGTGAATAAAGTTGCGACTACATTCACAACTCATCGACTTTACTTTTTGTCGAACCATCTGCTCCGGCTACAACTCCTCGATATATCGAGTTCCGCCACGACCTTGGGCGGTCGCATGCGACCGAAGTCGCACCTTGTCCAACTCAGTTGATCCGCTCGACTGGCTCAAAAACAGCACGTTGGACAGGCTCGCATGAAGAGCTACCTCGACTACATCCTGAGTGGCGGCACTCAGAACAGTCATGTTTTTGCCAAAAGAATGGCCAAAACGCGGCAACGACCGCACCTGCTCCTAATAAGCCCGATCCGTCCGCCCGGGTCTCACACAGCTTACGGAGCACGCTCATAAGTAGGAGCGATTTTCGACTACACTCAGAGTCGCCGCACTCGAGCTAGTCCTAATTTTTTGCCCTACGCACGGCAAACCCGCGACGATGCTCGCGTTCCTCCCTAACGAGTCTAGGCCTACAATTTCGGGTTGTGAACCACTTGTTAGACGAGTTCCTACACGGAACTACGGCTACCTTCAGGGTCGTTGCACCCCGGGGTAGCGTCTGCTACTTGCGCCTTGTAAGCCTGGACATTCGCTCAGCATAGGCACACACACACACAAGTAGAGACAACGACATAAACATGTATACAAGAGAACGAGTACTTGTTCCTCATACCCTAATCCTGCAGTACACTGTGTACAATTTGTTCTGCTACAGGTTGGGCTTCACGCAGGTACTCTTCAAAACGCTCGTCCGAGCAGTCTGCCGCCATCCCCTGTGCAAAAATGTCTAACTTCGCATTGGGCACGAAGGACTTTACATATGCAAGGGCGTTGCTCACGCAAGCGACTGGAGCTTCGGATAAAAACTTGAGCATTTTCTTCGGGGCTTCACGGAGCCGTCCCAGCAGGGGCCGCGGGCCTGCCTCGCCTTCTTCTGGCGGGTCCACCATGTCGACCAGTTCCTGGGCGGCTCCCTGAAGGTCCTCCAGCTCCTTGCGCCGCTGCTCGTCCTTCTCGCCCAGCGCTTTGACTTGCTGAAGGCAGTCGACGAACTGACGTTCAGTGTCGTCGATCACCTTCCGCAGCCTTTCGACTTCATCTGTACGACGATACAGCACATTCTTCACGTCAGTAAGCAGCTCCTCTTTGTGTTTTATTACTTTCCTAAGCTCTGTGGTGAAGATGTTTCAGCAAGCTAGTGAAATCACTAAGCAAAAGTACTCGAGGGAAACGGGGGCCTACCTTGGTGCGCCTTCTTTTTGGCCTTGAGCTGCTCCTGGTACTCTGCTTGTCGCTCCTTGACCTGTCGTTGGAGCTCAGAGTTGGCCTCTTCAAGGTTCTTCAGGTCATTCTTGAGCAGCCAGGTCTCTCGAGCCCTTTCCTGCTTCAGCATATCAAGCTCGCGCTGCAGATAGCAATTCTTCGTCTTCTCCTCGGAAATGCGCTTGTGCAGGGCACCTAACTCCCACGCGTCGCTCACAACCGTGCGGAGTTTCTCCGACTTCTTCTGGGATTTGGTAATCACATGCTGCGCCAAAGGAGGAGAATGAGTACTAAACAACTCACCAACGCACACACCCGGAACTTTACGCGAGTACTACCATGGAGAAGTTGTATAACTCCTTGAAGGTGCTCTTGAAGGTCTCCAGGTTCTCGGCCGTCAGCAGAAGATCATCCACCAGGTCGGTGGTGATGATGTTCTGGTACCCTGACCCGGTCCTCAGCACCTCACGGGGACTCTCCGAGGGCCTGGCGGCATCCCCGGACGGCGGCGGCTGGACACCTGCAAGCATACGAAGTAGTCACCATATTGTCCTCGGACCCTGGCATCAAGCCGCGGGCGGGTAAACGCGTACCTGTACCACTGGTAGGAGCGGCACCAGGGGCCACGACTTGTTCCCCGCCACTGGGCCCAGCTTCCTCTTGCCCGGACCCGGGTGGCGGCAAGTCGGGGAGCCCCGCACCCGCTGCCGGGGCCACGACTTGTTCCCCGCCACTGGGCCCGGCTTCCTCTTGCCCGGACCCGGGTGGCGGCAAGTCGGGGAGCCCCGCACCCGCTGCCGGGGCCACGACTTGTTCATCGCCACCGGGTCCAGCTCCTTCTTGTTGGGACTCGGGAGGCGGCAAGTCGGGGAGCCCCGCATCTGCCTCAGGGCCCACCTCCGCGGGTACAGGCCCCCCAGGCGCCGAGGGCTCGGGGGCTGCTGCAGCCGAGGCAGGCGCCGCAGCCCTGCCCGGTTCCAGCTGGAGTTGCACCGCACTCGCAGCCCTGGCGACATCGACAACATGGTTATCCACGCAGGCGCGGTCAAGCTTTTCAAGCGATCGAAGCAAAACTTACAGTGTCGACTTCTTCTTGGCAGCCTTCTTCACCCGCCAGGCCCGCCGAGGAACGCTCGTCGCTGATGGCAAGGCTTGGCCGGCCGATGGAGAGGTTCCCGCCACGGCAATTGTCACCGCCGCGACGTCGGAGGGGCCTGTCCCCACCCTTTTGGGTTCAGATCCGGGTGGTGGAGCAGGAAGACTGCAAGGGGGTGCTGTTAGTGTTCGGCATCATTGGAATTTGGTAACTGGCCCAAACAACAACTCCGTACCTGGAGGACTCGACTTCCTCGGCCTTGCGTTTGCGCATCTGCCGCTGACCTTTCGGCACCGGTGGCAGAACGCCGGCCAACTCCAAGCTCTGGTCAGAGGAGCTCTCCCGGCGCGCTCCCCCCTCGGTTCCTTCACTCGCCGGCGAGTCCACGCACTCGGAGGACTCGCCGCTGCCTCGAACCGTAGCAGGGCGAGTTGCCTTGGTGGCAACGGCGGCAGCCGGGCGCGGTCCTTCTCTGGCGTCTTCCCCGGCCCGCGGGCCCGCGCTCTCGGCGGACTCGTTGCGGCTTTGAGCCGCAGCAAGGCGAGCCTTCTTGGTGGCTGTGGCCGCAGAGGGGAGGAGGTGATACGCTCGGGGGAAGTCCGGTTGTGGCGGGTAGCTGCAGTACAACTCCGAGTGCCCCTGTAGAAAAGTTTTTCAGTACACCATCGGCGCAGTAACTGATTTTTTCAGTAAAAGAAGTCGAACACTCACCGGCGGGGGCGGATTTTGCACGGAGAACAGAGTGGGCACGTATGGCACGGCGTTCACGTCCACCAGCACCCGCTGAACTCGCTGGAGCGCGACTTTGTCGGGTACTGTGATATCCAGGTAGTTAGATAACTAGATACTAAGTTTAGGTACAATATATGTAAGCAGGATAATGTATACAAGTTGTACAAAGCATAGGGGTATATTTGTAAATTATGAATTTTATAAGTTCTTATATGCAAATATGTGAAAATGTACATAAGTGTCAAAAAAATTCAGTTGACTATCAAAAGGGAAAGAGCAAAAGTTAAATAAACACTAAGGGAAATAGACTTTATATGAAATTAAGGACCTTTGTGTAATTACTACAAACATATAAGGATTTACTTGTAAAATGGTAAAAGATAAAAGTAAAACTCAGTTTTACCTAAGGACTAAAGTACAAAAAGAAGTAGTCATGATTACTGCAGGAAAGTTTGCAAAAAGACCCTAAGCATTAGAGCAATTGGTTTGAATTACAAAACAAATTGAATGACACTCTTAAGTTTAAAATAAAACTTTATTCTTTGAGATTTGGAACTTGAACCTTAAAGCAATCTTGTAGGATTTAAAATTATCTACAACTTTCATGTTGAGCACTTTTCCATTTGACCCTTGTAGCAGTGAGAAAATTTTAGTTTACAGAGGGATCCCTGAACTCTTTGGAATTTATAAATTAGTCCTCCTGACAGCTCTCTGCTTCTTCCTCCTCTGGCCGCGCCGCTTCCCCGTCTGCTCCGCACTGCCACCGCCGCTCACCGCCGGCGCAGACCACCCGAGCGCCACCTCCAGCTGCAGCACACCTCCACGCGTCCTTCCCTCCCAGCCTCGACTTCTTTTCTCTTCCCTGGTGGCTTCTCCCACGCGTGCCACGGCAACCCGAGCCGCCTCCGGCCGCCACCTCCTCGCCGTCGTGGCCAGCTCGCTGCAGTACCTTAACTCCCTCTCTCTCGCGCGCAGCAGCACCACACTCACCCCCGCTTGCTGTTTTGCTAACTCCAGCGTCCAATTCCCAGTGACCGAACGGCATTTCCTCGCCGTCGTCTCGTTCCCCTCCGGCCGCGCACCACCCGCCCGTGGACAGCCCACACCGGACCTCCTCCGCCTCAACCAACGCTCGCATCAGCTTCCCCGTGACCTACTCGTGCTCGCTGACCCCCTGATCCTCCCCAATTTCCACTGGAGCCCGGACCTCAACGAGCGCCGCCGCCGCCGCCGTCGGCCTCCACCGTGGGCAGCCCGTTGCAGGTACTTTCGAGCCATCACATCACCCTAGACAGAACCACATCATCGCCCTGAAGCTGTCTGACCCATCCCTTGACCCTCTGGTGCACCACAGCGCCTTCCCGACGCTCGCCGGCGATCTTCCTCGCCGCCGCCGCCTCGGTCTCCGTCGAACTCCTTCAATCTTGCACGTCTTCATCAAATTGATGGCACGTACACGTTCCTCATGTCTCACTGGTCCTCGTGCGCAGGTTGTTGGCCGACGTTCATCGCCGGAGCAACCTCGTCGCCGTCGACCCCTCCGCCGTCACCTCGGGCTCAGGTCGAACGTCACTGTTCCGGTCGTCCTCGTCCACGACACGTAGCCCAACACGACCGCAGTAAGCCCTTGACCCAATCCCTGCCCTTGGACCTCGCCGCCGGCGACCACCGTCGCCGGAACACGGCCGTCACTGCTCTGCTCTGCTCGGGTTCATGCCCAGGGACCTCGGGTTAGAAGAAAAGGAACGCCAGGGGGTTAAGTGTAAAGTCATAGACTCAGAGGAATAGTGCCCAGGGACTTACTTAAGTAATTTTGGCTGTCAACTTAGAAATGCCATATCTCTGTAAGGAAAAATCATAAAATGGTAAACTAAATTTTGTTGGAATCTTTAGACAAAGATCTATAACTTTGTTTTAAGGATCGACTTCAGTTTCTGAATGTGTGATGACCTAATTTAAATATCAAAGTTAGTTACTTGTAGGCTTAAGAATTACATAGTAATTCATAGAAAAATGATAAAATAGTAAAACCAGTGCCAATAATTTTCTTTTAACATGTAGAATTAAAGAAAAATAATTAATCTTGTACTCCAGTAATATTTCCTTGTTGTATAGATTTTGTTAGAAATAATGTGTAGTTTACATAATATAATCAATACACACACTTTCACATATTTAAAAATCATGAAAAATATATTAATGTTCTGTTTTGTATTAGTGCAACATATTATCAAATTTTCAACCATGAATTAGATGTTAATTAAATTGGATATTATATATTTAATTTTTGAAGGCAATGGTAAATTAAAAATCATATCACTTGAGAAGATAATATGTAGAACTTTAACATAATTGTTAATGGGAACCACACCACTTGCTGCTCCGTACTACTAATTGAACACTTAACCTAACTAAATTTATTGTTTAATAAATCTAAGTAAATTATTAGTGCTCAATAAATAACTGCCCAATACAAAGTAATTAGGAAATATATCCAAATAGAATGATATTTATATTGGATTGCAACTTTATCGGGAAGTAAACTAAAGATAAAGGCATCCTATAACTTGTACTTTGCATCTCATGTAGACTTGACCACTCTCGCTGACGGGGATTATCAGCTGATCCCGGAACAAGAAGGTGGTTTTTCTGAAGACCCCGGGACTCTCATCGCGAATTTCTCTGAAGCCCCGAACCAAGGTTCGGAAGAAACTAGTTTGACTAACCCCAACTCTGCTAGCGAAGGCAAGCCCCGGACATGACCTCTACCTTATTACACTGCAACTTATATTACGTATATATATATATATCTCTTTATGCATTAGGTTCTTAGGAGTTGTTTGGAAACTTAGTTGCATTATCCTAGGAACCAATGTATTGAACATTAGAACTGAGTCCGACTAGCTGCTCTGCTTATAGGACCGGTAGAAGTCGAGTGATTTCCTGTCACTCGCGCGATTTAGGAATTGTAATGATTTACATTCCTGTTATCACTATAAGGATGCCGGACGGGAGTTTTATGAGGTATCATGGTCAAGATGATACCCCGTCTGTGTTGATGAATTTGTTAAGGTCGCAGTGTGTGGTAGCGGTGGCTAAGCGTTTGAAAGTACTAACCACATGCCGTGAAATATGGTAAGCGGTAAGCCTAGTAACCGATCGGCCCGAGGAGTGGACATACCCCCCACCACATGTATTTGCTTCTTTTGGTTACTTTGTTCGACGTGTAGGCATATGTGTTGCTGGGCAACCAGGAGTACGGGTTTTGTAGTCGCGCTACAGACGTACGTCCTGCACTTTTGTAGTGCATATGGCCTGCAGTCGCTTGTGGTGGATCTGATCCACGAGTCGGAATGAAAGGCAAACGGTTGCTTCAGAACAACCCTGTGGTGTTCCAAGCGTGTGTGTTAGGTTTACCTTGCAAGGGTTGAATCTCGATTCAGAATCGTCCGCCTCTCACGATGTATGAGACTGCTTATCCCCTTTATCACATAGAGTAACAAGAGCAATTATGTGATTATTAAAGATGATGTTTGAGTAAAGACTTTACCATGTTTGGATAGATATAGGTGCTTACTTAGAATGGTTAATTCAACTAGAACCTGAAAGCTAAAAATTGAAAATAAGGATCTACTCTTTGTTGCTTTTCAGCTGAAAACCCCACCCAAAGCTAAAAGCCAGCATAAGTCTAGTTATGGGCTAAGATATACCCAATCCCGGGTAAGTCTTGCTGAGTATTAGTATACTCAGCCTTGCTTTGTTGATTTACTTCAGGTAACCCTTCTGAGGAGCCCGCATTCATTACCCCATGGCCTTATCCTTTGCCTGATGGTTGGTCCGTGGAATGGGATCCGTCCCCGGCCAACACAGAATCCGCCGAATGATGTCATGCCAGGGCTAGCGTGACATCTGTAATAAAGACGTGTATAATGTTTACGCTTTTCAAACTCCGCTGCTTTGAATTCGAACTTAAACCTGTTTTGTAATAATCTCTCTTTAATGAGAGCTAATGATGCTTTGTAAATTTTTGTAATATATCTGCCTGTGGTGTAAATTATTTTGGCATTGTATCTCTGGACTCACCTTCGTGTGAGGTACCTTGTTGGATCCTGTGTTCGGTGGTTTATCGGGACGTTACCCGACAGACCAATAGTATTATACCGTTTGAAGTACGAGTTAGCCCTCCAGGAAGGACTAGCGTACTTGAGCCGGTATAATTCAGGTTGGTTCTGCCACAGCTGGTATCAGAGCTAACAAGTGTACCCGGAGATATAATTAGCCCTAAAAAGTAATTTTTAGTGTAAAAATCGATTAATCAAGTATTTGCAAAACAACGATGGTTCGTTAAGGATTATGTATAGTACGTAAGCCCTAGGGTAATGCTAATATGGGAATTAGAGGTGGCTGTAATATATATATATATGACTAACTCCCAGCATTACTTTTCAGTTGAAACTTAATTTCATGCACAATTCAACTTTACTTTCTGTATCAACATCTTCGATCGTGAGGTAAGAAGGTAAGGATCCTCAGCCAACTGAGGGAGCTTGGCCTTCCTGTCGGTGATGCGAACCGAACGCTGTTTCTCAAGCAGTGGCCTACTTGAGATGCTGCCAATGTATCAATTTCGATTGATTACATTGGGAGTATATGGTTCGGCGCAGGGTATGGCGATCGCTGTTCATACCCCCGCATTTTGCGGTACCCCCGTGAATACGTTATTCAATAACGTATGCTAACGTTGTCTGTACGGCGGTAATTGTACAGATGCTGTTTCTATAGTGAACAGTAATGAATGGGGACGCTTTCATGACATGCTGGCATGAAAGGTTCATTGGATATATATATGCATTGTGGTTTCTGCAGGTACACTAACCACGATTCCGAAACTAGGACGGATAGGGTTTATCGACTAGTTAATAGTGAGAGACGTATTTATGTTATGCCACCGTAACTAACCACGTAAGACCAGGATTACTTGGCAGTTATTTTCAGTGGTGAGATCGCTTAGTACGTGCATGCATAAATCCTTTAATCAACTAAATTGAATGATTAAATTGATGCTTCTTAAGAAATAAGCAACATATTGGTATTTTATAGTTTGGATAAATAGGAATCTTTAGCTAAGTTTCTTAGATATCCATTTGATTTCCAGCCTTTGCGGTTATCAGAATCAGCTATTTTAATCCGTTTTACCTTATCAATTCTCAACAAGGTAAAAATATCTTACCATTTGCAATGTTGTCGCAGATGGCTGCTCCTTCCACTACCTTTTGGGATCAGGAAGGGCACTTTCACACCAATGGTTTACATTGGGAAGGGTTTCCTCGTCTTTTGTGGGAATCCTTGAGTATGTTTCATTATACAGAGCCTCCTCTGTATGATGGGGTAGAGTATCTTGAAGAAGGAATTTCTCGCTGCAGGGTTAAGATGATAATTCCTCAACACCCTTTCCGCTCCTTATGGCCTCCCATAGAAGTGGAAGTGGTTGGATATCGTCTAGTGGATACTCTTGAAACTGCTGCTCTAGAAGCTATCAAACTTTTCTGCAAGCAACATCCAATTGAAGTTGCCGCATATCCTATTGGGTTATTTCCTACCATAGACCCGGGTAATTCGGATTGGGATTTTCGGACAGACCATCATGGTCTTTTGCTAGGAGATCTGGCTGAAGAAACCGTCCGTATCGTTACCAGGTTTATGGATGTGCAATATCATTACCAGATGCTACTGCGTCATGGTGTGAGTCAGATAACCGGTGTGGCTCAAAGCCACTATCGGAATGCTGATCATCAGGTAACCCAAATAGAAGAATTACAAGCCTTGGTGACTCAAAAGGATGAAATCATCGCCACAAGGGATGAGACAATCCTTCATCGAGAAGATCAGATCAATGAGAGTGATCATATTATCACTCAGCGTGACACTGTTATAGAATTCCTACAGACACAAATTCATGATCTGATACTTGCAGCTGATGATGCTCAGGCTCACATTGAGGAATTGCAGCAGCAACCGATACTTCACGCTATACCCATAGTACCTGAAGAAGAAGAAGAGGAAGACCCAGAAGAAATTGAGGGTGTTTCTGAGCTTGACTCTGAGCACGGGGATCCTGTTCTTAGTCCCCATCACTCTCTTTCTGGCAGTCAGTCTTCTGTAGGAAATTTCGACGATTTTTAGTAAATCGTCGACTTTCGAAATGTAATTTAAGGAAATGTAATAGTTAAGTAGGCGAACCTCTTGCCATTTGTTGTAACATTCATGGCCGCGTAGAGGTCTTTCGGATGGATGATGTGAAGAACAATCGGGACCCGTATTGTAATATAAGTTTCCTGTTTTATCATCCTGTTCATTATCTTTATGATTCTGAAATGAGATGATTGAATGGAGTATGTGCTTTGTTATGTCTTCTGAAATTGGGAGTAAGGATATATGGTTAATAATGGACATCTCCTTTATTTCAGATGGTTGGAGCTACAAGAGGAACCCCGGAGGGTTTCAGGGCTGATCACGCCAGTGGTTCTCAGCAACCACCACCACCTCCTCCTAACCTTGCCGAAGTCATGGCTCGGCAAACGGAATTACTTAATATGTTGGTTCAAGCCCAACTGAATCAGCAGCAACAATTCCGAGGAGGCCGGGATGATCGTAATCCTCCTGTGGCTAGCTACCAAGATTTCCTCAGTACTCAGCCGCCTTTCTTCAGTAAGGCCGAGGAACCATTGGATGCCGATGCCTGGCTCCACATCATTGAATCAAAGTTCACTCTCCTGACCATACCTTGTGCGGATTCTAGCAAGGCTTCTTTTGCTGCTCAACAACTTCGTGGTGCTGCTAGAATCTGGTGGGACAATTTCTATGCCATGCAACCTGCAGGGCATGTCATCACATGGGATGAATTCCGGGTCGCCTTTCGAGCGCATTATATTCCCGCAGGACTGTTGGAACGAAAACTTAATGAGTTCCTGGCTCTTACTCAAGGTGCCAATACAGTTCTGCAGTACGCACAGAATTTCAATCATTTGTGCCAGTATGCAGGGTATCATGCAGATAATGATACCAAGAAACAAGACCGCTTCCGTCGGGGCCTGAACACCAAGCTCAAGGAACGCCTGAACCTTGTTAAGGCAAATACTTTCAGTGAGTTGGTTAACATGGCCTTAACTCAAGAAGACTGCATTGTGGCGCATTCTGCGGAGAAGAAGCGGAAGAACTCTGGTGGATCCTCGAGTACTCAACCACCGAGGTATCGGGTTGTTTCCAATACGCCGCCCAGGGCACCACAGCGCAATGCTCCAACGGGAAGATTGGTTTTTAGGCCGCCTCAGCAGCAAGGAAGGTTCAGACCTCCTGTGCCACCGCAGCAAGCACAACAATCTGGCCAACGGCCAAATGTTCCGCAAGTGCCACAGAAGGGCAACAACTATCGCTGCTACAATTGCGGGAGTGCGGATCATCTTATCCGAGATTGCCCGCGGTCTAAGAAATCCACTCCAGGGCAGAGCTCCAACCAGGGAAACCAGAATAAAGGAAAGAAGCCGGTGATGCAAGTTCGTCAGGGACGGATTAACTTCACCACTCTGGCAGAACTTCCAGATGGAGCTCCTGTCATGTCGGGTACATTTTCTATACATCACAAACCAGTTGTTACTTTATTTGACTCTGGAGCAACACATAGCTTTATTAGTAACAACTGTGGAACCCGACTAGGACTTGAATCTTGTCCTATCCAGGGGTCATATATGATCTCTACCCCTGGAGGGAAAATCACTTCCAACCAAATGGTTAAAAGTATACCAATTCAGTTAGGAAGCATAGAAATCAAAACTGATTTGGTTTTACTAAGTTTAGAGGGTATCGATATTATACTTGGGACAGACTGGATGACTAAACATCAAGTCCGGTTAGATATCTGTTCCCGAGTGGTTGAAATCAATTCACCATACTATGGGATTACCACTCTTTATCTGCCCCAGCCAGAATATCTGCACCCCTGCACATATGCTATCACAGATATTAAAGTCAAGGATATTCCGATAGTATGTGAATTTCCCGATGTCTTTCCCGACGATCTGCCTGGAATGCCACCAGATCGAGACATTGAGTTCATCATTGAACTTCAACCTGGCACTGCTCCAATTTCAAAAAGGCCGTATCGCATGCCTCCTAATGAGTTGGCAGAATTGAAAATCCAGCTCCAAGATCTTCTTGATAAGGGTTATATACGCCCCAGTGCTTCACCTTGGGGTTGTTCTGCTCTTTTTGTTAAGAAGAAAGACGATAGCCTGAGACTATGTGTCGACTACCGTCCACTCCAATGCGGTTACTATTAAAAATAAGTATCCTCTTCCCCGCATTGATATCTTGTTCGATCAACTAGCTGGAGCAAAGGTCTTTTTCCAAGATTGATTTACGCTCTGGTTATCATCAAATTAAGATCAGGCCTAATGACATTCCAAAAACGGCCTTCTCAACCAGATATGGACTTTATGAATATCTGGTCATGTCATTTGGACTTACAAATGCACCGGCATATTTCATGTATCTCATGAATTCCGTATTTATGCCGGAACTCCGATAAATTCGTCGTGGTCTTCATCGACGATATTCTGATATACTCCAGAACCAAAGAAGACCATGCTAATCATTTACGTGTCGTTCTTCAACGACTACGTGATCATCGCCTTTATGCCAAATTTTTCAAAATGTGAATTCTGGCTGGATAGTGTGAAATTTTTGGGACATACTATTTCCAGTCAAGGCATATCGGTTGATCCAACCAAAGTTCAAGAAGTTATGGACTGGAACCCTCCCACTTCAGTCCATCAAATACGAAGTTTCCTTGGATTGGCCGGATATTATCGCCGATTCATTCCAGACTTCTCCAAGATAGCTAAACCTATGACTGAGCTACTCAAGAAAGAAGTTAAGTTCCGTTGGGATGATAAGTGTGAAGAAGCATTTCATGCCTTGAGAAAACTTCTGACGACTGCTCCAGTACTAGCTCAGCCGGATAGTACTCAGCCTTTGATGTCTATTGCGACGCTTCCGGAATTGGCCTTGGTTGTGTTCTTATGCAAAACAACCGGGTTATTGCTTATGCATCCCGAGCACTCCGGACTCATGAACAAAATTATCCAACACATGATCTTGAATTGGCAGCGGTTATTCATGCTCTCAAGATCTGGAGACATCATCTTATGGGTGCTAAGTGTAACATTTACACTGACCATAAGAGCCTCAAATATATTTTCACTCAAGCTGATCTAAATATGAGGCAAAGGCGTTGGTTAGAGTTGATCAAAGATTATGACCTTGAGGTACACTATCATCCAGGCAAAGCTAATGTGGTTGCGGATGCACTTAGCCGCAAGTCACATTGTCACTGTTTAACCATATCCACTTTTAATGACACTCTTTGCCATCAAATGCGGAGCCTCAATCTTGAGATTATTCCCCAAGGTAGTTTAAACTTGATCTCCGTTGAGTCTACTTTGCGAGACGAAATCGTCATGTCGCAGCTACATGATGAGGGTGTCAAGATCATTAAATCCAAGCTATCCCAGGGAGAAGTTAAGTATCGGTGTTTTCACACTGATCGTCACGGAGTTCTATGGTTCAACAATCGACTTGTTGTGCCTAAGGATCATCAACTTCGTAAACGAATCCTCGACGAAGCACATTTGTCCAAATTCTCTATTCATCCTGGTAGCACCAAAATGTATCACGATCTTCGGCAACATCTTTGGTGGACCAGAATGAAAAGAGAAATTGCCAAATATGTATCCGAGTGTGATACGTGCCAGAGAGTCAAAGCTAGTCATCTCAAGGCTTCTGGTACACTTCAGCCCTTGCCCGTAACCGTCATGGAAATGGGAAGACATTAGCATGGATTTCATTGTTGGTCTTCCCAATACGTCTCAAAAAACATGACTCCATATGGGTAATCATCGATAGACTCACAAAAACAACTCATTTTCTTCCGGTGCATACCACTTACTCTGCTAAGAAGTATGCCGAAGTCTATCTGGAACAAATCGTTCGATTGCATGGGGTTCCAAAAACTATCATATCTGATCGTGGGCCCCAATTTAATCGCACGGTTCTGGGAGCAGCTACAATCAGCTCTAGGAACCAAAATTGATTCGAAGCTCTGCATATCACCCACAGACTGATGGGCAGACTGAGCGAGTTAACCAAATTCTTGAAGACATGCTCCGAGCTTGTGTTATACATTATGGTACAAGCTGGGACAAATGTCTTGCCTTGGCCGAGTTTTCTTATAACAATAGCTATCAATCTAGTCTTCAGATGGCTCCATTTGAGGCGTTATACGGTCGCAGGTGCCGAACCCCTTTAAATTGGTCTCAGACCGGTGAACGCACATCTTCGGACCCGATCTGGTTGTAGAAGCTGAAGATAAGGTCAAGGTTATTCAAGCCAATCTCAAAATAGCTCAGTCCCGACAGAAAAGCTATGCAGATAAAAGAAGGAAACCTTTGCAGTTCCAAGTAGGAGATTTTGTTTATCTCCGAGTCTCTCCTACCAAAGGTGTCCAGCGTTTTGGCATAAAAGGAAAGTTAGCACCTCGGTATGTCGGACCCTTTGAAATTCTTGATGTTTGTGGCCCAGTGGCTTACAAACTTCGTCTTCCATCTCAATGGGCAGCTATGCATGATGTTTTCACATCTCTCAACTTAAGA